>NC_091283.1:850530683-850830995 GCF_032444005.1 Ranitomeya imitator | reverse complement strand
GCTTCTAGTTGGTCTCCCTCTGATGTTCCTCTCCTTTTGCTATGACTTCGTTGCTCACTCACTGCAACACAATTCCTTTCAATGTCTCTTTCTTAGGATGCTGCCGCACGTGGTGCAGGCGCAGCTCCGTGTACCCTCGTCTTCCGCAGGCCGCAGTCTGGAGCTGGCTGGAACCCAACCCAGCCAGCCTCTGCCAAACTTGGTCAGGACTCACTGACTATCTCCTACTCCCTCCAGTCAGCTTCTGTCTAACTTCCTAACCAACCCACCAGTTTTACCTAAGTGTGAGGAGTGTCCTAGTAGATAGAAGCATGGCTCCCCCTGGTGGACTGGAGTGTGAAGTGTGCTTTGTGCTTGTGATACCTGGACAAAAGATCTTCTTCATTGCCTCCAGACGTAATATCACTCCCCCTGGTGGATGAATAACATTACTGCAACGACCAGGACTCTGGGGCGCTGCATATATATATATATATATATATATATATATATATACATTTTTTTTCCCTGCGTTGGAATTGGAGGTGTATAAACCATACGCACATTGGGAAGCTCACAATGACCAGCCTAGTAGTAAAAGCAGCTCCTGCCTCGTCTATTAATTGTCAGCCAATTGTGCAGTTTTCTTGAAGATTGGAGGCAGCGGAGTGATGGTTCCTGACAAGACTCTCCCCAGTAATGGTTGATAACAGGGAGTAATAGATTGTAGGTCTTTTATTATATATAAATACCTCACAAGACAACTACGATACACTACAGGATCAGAAACACAGAACAAAACAACAAAGCTTCAATCAGACGACAACATCAGACACAAATCACAAAGAAATAAACCAGAAACGGAACAAAATGGAGAAAAGTTCTCGACCTACTAAACAGGAAATAAAAAGAAAAGAAAAAAATTAAAATAAAATACAGAAATAAAATAAAGAAAACAAAGGGAAGAAACAAAATAACCATAACTACACGAATACCCTTCTTAAATAATAAATAATAAATAGTATAAAATCATGTAAGACCCCCGGCCCAGCATCATTCACACTACTATATACAACCGCAACTACATTCACACTGTCCTATATACAATATTATATACAATATATACACTGTAAACACATTATACTAAACCAAACACTATACAACACCGCAAACACAACAAAACCCTGCTGGTCCCACTGCCTTACCTTACAGCCCCCCTTACACCACCACAGTCACCCTAAATACAACACAGTGTACAACATTAACAAAACTTTTTTTTTCGGGGCCGCCCAATCTCCAGACCTGAACCCCACTGAAAACCTCTGGAATGTAATCAGGAGGATGATGGAGAGTCACAAGCCATCACACAGAGAAGAACTGCTGACATTATTGTACCAGGTGCGGCATAAGGTCACCCAGGAGCCGTGTGAGAGACTGGAGGAAAGCTGCCAAGACGCAGGAAAGCTGGGATTAACAATCAGGAGTCACCCGCCTGGGCAGTGGGGTACTTGGCACCGGGTCTGGTCGCTCTTAAAGGGGATGTCACGGTGGCTGCAACCTTGTCCGTGGCCCTGGGCGCTCAATTAAAGGGGAACGGTCTTTTAAGGGGAATTGTGAATAAAGTCTATTGTTCGTGACGCCACCTGTGGTTTTCGGTCAGTAGGGACCGACGCTGCTTAAAGGGGTCCTCTAGGCTGATGTTGTTGCAGCAAGATGGTGACGCTTTCCACAGGCGAAGTAGGACCCCAGGGCTCCCAAGGTGTAAGGGCAAGGATGGTGGATTCCGGCAAATAAGTGGAGGACACAGAGTTGTAAAGCCTTTACCTGGTTTACTGGCAGCAGCAGTCCACAGTCCAGGGTACCAGGAACAGGTGGAATGGTCCGGCCGGCCTGGAGGCAATACTGGATCCCTCTCCCAGGTGAGGTCCTTAATCCTTCCTACTCGCGTAGTATGCGAGGTCCCTGCTGCCTGTAGCTTGCTGGCAAAGTCCTCGGATGCTCACTAACATACAACCCGTCAGGTTATCTTCCGTTCCTGGAGCTGCACGGCCCTACTGTCTGTCCCACTGTCTGTCCCACTGTCTGCCCCACTGTCTGTCCCACTGTCTGCCCCACTGTCTGTCCCACTGTCTGCCCCACTGTCTGTCCCACTGTCTGCCCCACTGTCTGTCCCACTGTCTGCCCCACTGTCTGTCCCACTGTCTGCCCCACTGTCTGTCCCACTGTCTGCCCTACTGTCTGTCCCACTGTCTGCCCCACTGTCTGCCCCACTGTCTGTGCCCCACTGTCTGTCCCACTGTCTGCCCCACTGTCTGCCCCACTGTCTGCCCCACTGTCTGCCCCACTGTCTGTCCCACTGTCTGTCCCACTGTCTGTCCCACTGTGTCATGATTCCAATGGCAGGGAATCACAAAAGGACAAGCACCAACGAGCTCTAGGGTGATGGAACCTGAGCTGACCGCGACCCTAAACCTGAACACACAAATAACAATAGCCGGGGAACGTGCCTACGTTGATCCTAGACGTCTCGCACCAGCCGAAGGTCTAACTTCCCCTATTAGAAGAAACACAGACCTCTCTTGCCTCCAGAGAAATACCCCACAGAAATAGCAGCCCCCCACATATAATGACGGTGAAATGAGAGGAAGGCACATACACAGTATGAAAACAGATTCAGCAAAATGAGGCCCGCTAAAACTAGATAGCAGAGGATACAAAAGTAAACTGCGCGGTCAGCAAAAAACCCTTCAAAAAACCATCCTGCAATTACTTGAACTCATGTTCCAACTCATGGAACATGAGGAGCAATTACAGCCCACTAGAGCAACCAGCAGCAAAGAAACAATTATATGCAAGCTGGACAAGACAAAAATAAAGCAAAACGTGGAACAAGAAAATCAAAAACTTAGCTTGTCCTGAAGATTACTGAAGCCAGAAGCTGAGGTAACAAAACACTCTGATAACCTTGATAGCCGGCGGGGAAATGACAAGAAAGCCCGGTTAAATAGGAAACTCCCAAATCCTAATAGAACAGGTGGACACCAGAGACAGCAGAACACAAATCACCCAGTACCATCAGTAACCACCAGAGGGAGCCCAAAAACAGAACTCACAACAGTACCCCCCCCTTAAGGAGGGGTCACCGAACCCTCACGAGAACCACCAGGGCGACCAGGATGAGCCCTATGAAAAGCGCGGACCAAATCATCAGCATGAACATCAGAGGCAACCACCCAAGAATTATCCTCCTGACCATAACCCTTACACTTGACCAAATATTGGAGTTTCCGTCTGGAAACACGAGAATCCAAGATCTTCTCTACAACATACTCCAATTCTCCCTCCACCAGCACCGGAGCAGGAGGCTCAAGCGAAGGAACAACAGGTACCTCATACCTCCGCAACAACGACCGATGGAACACATTATGAATAGCAAACGATGCCGGGAGATCCAAACGAAACGACACAGGGTTAAGAATTTCCAAGATCCTATATGGACCGATGAACCGAGGCTTGAACTTAGGAGAAGAGACCTTCATAGGAACAAAACGAGAAGACAACCACACCAAGTCCCCAACACGAAGTCGAGGACCCACGCGGCGACGGCGATTAGCAAACTGCTGAGCCTTCTCCTGGGACAACTTCAAATTGTCCACCACATGACTCCAAATCCGATGCAACCCATCCACCACCATGTCCACTCCAGGACAATCAGAAGGCTCCACCTGACCAGAGGAAAAACGAGGATGAAACCCCGAATTACAAAAGAAAGGAGAAACCAAGGTAGCAGAACTAGCCCGATTATTAAGGGCAAACTCGGCCAGCGGCAAAAAGGTAACCCAGTCATCCTGATCAGCAGAAACAAAACACCTCAAATATGTTTCCAAGGTCTGATTAGTTCGCTCCGTCTGGCCATTCGTCTGAGGATGGAATGCAGACGAAAAGGACAAATCAATGCCCATCTTAGCACAGAACGTCCGCCAAAATCTAGACACAAACTGGGATCCCCTGTCAGAAACGATGTTCTCCGGAATCCCATGCAAACGAACCACGTTCTGGAAAAACAGAGGGACCAACTCAGAGGAGGAAGGCAACTTAGGCAAGGGTACAAGATGAACCATTTTAGAAAAGCGGTCACACACAACCCAGATGACAGACATTTTTTGAGAGACAGGGAGATCCGAAATAAAGTCCATGGAAATGTGCGTCCAAGGCCTCTTCAGGATAGGCAAAGGTGACAACAATCCACTGGCCCGAGAACAGCAAGGCTTAGCCCGAGCACAAACCTCACAAGACTGCACAAAAGAACGCACATCCCTCGACAAGGAAGGCCACCAAAAAGACCTGGCCACCAAGTCTCTAGTACCAAATATTCCAGGATGACCTGCCAACGCAGAAGAATGGACCTCGGAGATGACTCTACTGGTCCAACTATCCGGAACAAACAGTCTCTCAGGCGGACAACGATCAGGTTTACCCGCCTGAAACTCCTGCAAAGCACGTCGCAAGTCTGGGAAGACGGCCGACAAAATCACCCCATCCCTAAGGATACCAGTGGGCTCAGAATTTCCAGGGGAGTCAGGCACAAAACTCCTAGAAAGAGCATCCGCCTTCACATTCTTTGAACCTGGCAGGTATGAAACCACAAAATTGAAACGAGAGAAAAACAGTGACCAACGAGCCTGTCTAGGATTCAGACGCCTGGCAGACTCAAGGTAAATCAGATTTTTGTGATCAGTCAAGACCACCACACGATGTCTAGCACCCTCCAGCCAATGACGCCACTCCTCAAATGCCCACTTCATGGCCAAAAGTTCCCGTTTACCCACATCATAATTCCGCTCAGCGGGCGAAAATTTTCTATAAAAGAACGCACATGGCTTCATCACCGAGCAATCGGAGCTTCTCTGTGACAAAACCGCCCGCTCCAATCTCGGAAGCATCAACCTCAACTTGGAAAGGAAGCAAAACATCAGGCTGACGCAACACAGGAGCAGAAGAAAACCGGCGTTTAAGTTCCTGAAAGGCCTCCACAGCCGCAGGAGACCAATCAGCAACATCAGCACCCTTCTTAGTCAAATCCGTCAAAGGCTTAACAACACTAGAAAAATTAGTTATAAAACGACGATAGAAATTAGCAAAGCCCAAGAACTTCTGCAGACTCTTAAGAGATGCAGGCTGCGTCCAGTCACAAATAGCCCGAACCTTGACGGGATCCATCTCAATAGTAGAAGGGGAAAAAATATACCCCAAGAAAGAAATCTTCTGGACTCCAAAGAGACACTTTGAGCCCTTTACAAACAAGGAATTAGCCCGCAGGACCTGAAACACCTTCCTGACCTACTGAACATGAGACTCCCAGTCATCAGAAAAAAACAAAATATCATCCAAATACACAATCATAAATTTATCCAGATATTCACGGAAAATATCGTGCATAAAGGACTGGAAGACTGAAGGAGCATTAGAAAGTCCGAAAGGCATTACCAAATACTCAAAATGGCCCTCAGGCGTATTAAATGCGGTTTTCCACTCATCACCTTGCTTTATTCGTATAAGATTATACGCACCCCGAAGATCAATCTTAGTGAACCATTTAGCCTCCTTAATGCGAGCAAACAAATCAGTCAACAAAGGCAAAGGATACTGATATTTTACGGTAATCTTATTCAAAAGACGATAATCTATACAAGGCCTCAAGGACCCATCTTTTTTGGCCACGAAAAAAAAACCTGCTCCCAAAGGGGACGAAGATGGACGGATATGTCCCTTTTCCAAGGACTCCTTAACATAATCCCGCATAGCAGTATGCTCTGGCACTGACAGATTGAACAAACGACCTTTAGGAAATTTACTACCAGGAATTAAATCTATAGCACAATCGCAATCCCTGTGAGGAGGAAGCGAAATGAGCTTAGGCTCCTCAAAAACATCCCGATAATCAGACAAAAATACAGGAACCTCAGAAGGAGTAGATGAAGCGATAGAAATCGGAGGTGCATCATCATGAACCCCCTGACATCCCCAGCTTAACACAGACATTGTTTTCCAGTCAAGGACTGGATTATGAGTTTGTAACCATGGCAGACCAAGCACTAAGACATCATGTAAATTATACAGTACCAGGAAGCGAATCACCTCCTGATGAACGGGAGTCATACGCATGGTCACTTGTGTCCAGTACTGAGGTTTATTCATAGCCAAAGGTGTAGAGTCAATTCCCTTCAAAGGAATAGGGACTTCCAGAGGCTCAAGACTAAACCCACATCCAGGGCTGCCACTAGAAATTTCGGGGCCCCATACTGGCAAAATTTTCGGGGCCCCCTTGAGACTCCGCCCAGGCTCCACCCCAGCCCCGCCTCCAGGCTCCACCCCTCGAACTGTCCACAGTCCCACCGCTCTCTCTTGGAAAAACTCCACTTCTCACCAATCACACATTAACAGTTCCCATCACCAGATCACACATATAGCAGGCAGCTTTTGTTTTGGCCAAAAGATTTTTTAAGCCGCCACCATAACACGGTAGACACTTTTGGCCGGGCCCTACTCTGCTGTAACCTATTAAATATTTGTTAAAATATGCAATACAATTTAGGTATATTTTTATTTATTTTTCAATTTTTAAAATGCCCAATAATATCACATAGAAGGAACAAATACCACAACACCATGACCAGATGACATATTACCACCACAGTGATCGAATAATATCACATACAAGGAACAAATACCACAACACCATGACCAGACCACATATTACCACCACAGTGATCGAATAATATCACATACAAGGAACAAATACCACAACACCATGTCCAGACCACATATTACCACCACATAGTGACTGAATACTACAATTCTGATCAGTAATTTTTAAAAAAGCACCATACTATCACCATAAGTGCCATTATACACAGGAGATCTGTACTTAGTATGCAGTGTCTGTGTACAGATAATATAGTGATCACTAGTGAAATTATACACAGGAGCTCTGTATACAGTGTATAGTGTCAGTGTATAGGTAACACACTGACTCACCAGTGACGTCTCTAGGTGAAGTCCTTCATCTTTCATCCAGCACAGACCGCCATCATTTCATCCAGCCAGGACTTCTCTCTGCAGGAAATAACACAGTTATCTCGAGCTCCGCTTGCAGAACACATTACTTAATTTTTCACAACTTCTACATTACACCACATGGAGAAGGCGACATAGTATCACTCTATACAGTAACAGGACCGCCCCCCATTTAAAACAGTATACTCAAAAAATAAAATAAATACATCACTGCAGTAATAATATCCCTAAATTAGCCCCTATGGTATTAATAATATCACCCAGCCTGGCCCCGTGTGTCTCATTCCTGGCGTCAGCCAGATATTCTCCCATCCTGCCCTCATGAGTATCCATTCTGCCCCATATGATCTCCTTATCCTGCCCCATATGATCGCCCCATGTGATCTCTCCATCCTGCCCCATCTGTCTCCATCATATCCATCCTGCCCCATGATCCTGCACGATCTGTCTCCAATTCTGCCCCCAGTGTCTCCAATCATGCCCCATGTCTCCATTCTGCCCCCTATGTCTCCAACCATGCCCCCATGTCTGCAATCCTGACACTTGTCTCCAATCATGCCCCCTGTGTCTCCATTCTGCCCCATCTGTCTCCAATCCTGCCCCATCTGTCTCCAGTCATGCCCCCATGTCTTTCATCCTGCCCCGTGTCTCCAATCATGCCCCGTATCTCCATTCTGCCCCTGGGTCTCACAGTCTGCCCCTGTGTCCAGCATTCTGCACCTGTCACTGTGTCCAGCATTCTGCCCCTGTCACTGTGTCCAGCATTTCTGCCCCACTGTGTCCAGCATTCTGCCCCACTGTGTCCAGCATTCTGCCCCACTGTGTGTCCAGCATTTCTGCCCCACTGTGTCCAGCATTTCTGCCCCACTGTGTCCAGCATTTCTGCCCCACTGTGTCCAGCATTTCTGCCCCACTGTGTCCAGCATTTCTGCCCCACTGTGTCCAGCATTTCTGCCCCACTGTGTCCAGCATTTCTGCCCCACTGTGTCCAGCATTTCTGCCCCACTGTGTCCAGCATTTCTGCCCCACTGTGTCCAGCATTTCTGCCCCACTGTGTCCGGCATTTCTGCCCCACTGTGTCCAGCATTTCTGCCCCACTGTGTCCAGCATTTCTGCCCCACTGTGTCCAGCATTTCTGCCCCACTGTGTCCAGAATTTCTGCCCCACTGTGTCCAGCATTTCTGCCCCACTGTGTCCAGCATTTCTGCCCCACTGTGTCCAGCATTTCTGCCCCACTGTGTCCAGCATTTCTGCCCCACTGTGTCCACCATTCTGCCCCACTGTGTCCACCATTCTGCCCCACTGTGTCCAGCATTTCTGCCCCACTGTGTCCGGCATTTCTGCCCCTGTGTGTCCAGCATTCTGCCCCACTGTGTCCACCATTCTGCCCCTGTGTATCCAGCATTTCTGCCCCTGTGTGTCCATCATCCTGCCCCCCGGGCCCCCCTGGATCGCAGCAGCTCTCAAAGAAAAAAAAAAACACAACTTCTTACCTGGCCAAGCTCCAGCGCCGGGTGAAGCTCCCTCTCCAGGCTCCACACAGACGCACTCGCCGCCGGGCCCGGCGGCTGACAATGACGTCAGACGCCGGCGACGCCGGCGAGTGCGCACTGCGGCCCTATTCAGCCGCCAGCCTCAGACTGGCTGGCGGCTGTTAACTATTGACGTGCGGGCGCGGGCCCGCACGTCAATAGTGTGCCGCTGCCGCAGCGCCTGCAGGGGGGGCCCGGTGACCAGATGAGACGGGGCCCGATGCGGGCCCCCTCTGCTCACCGGGCCCCATACGCCAGTCACGGCTGTCATGCCCTGATGGCGGCCCTGCCCACATCGCTTGGCAAATGACCAATCCATAAGACTCAGGGCAGCGCCTGAATCTACATAGGCATCGACGGAAATGGATGATAATGAGCAAATCAGAGTCACAGACAGAATGAACTTAGACTGTAACGTACTAATGGCAACAGACTTATCAACCTTTTTTGTGCGTTTAGAGCATGCTGATATAACATGAGCTGAATCACCACAATAAAAGCACAACCCATTTTTCCGCCTATAGTTTTGCCGTTCACTTCTAGACTGAACTCTATCACATTGCATTGTCTCAGGTGCCTGTTCAGAAGACACCGCCAAATGGTGCACAGGTTTGCGCTCCCGTAAACGCCGATCAATCTGAATAGCCATAGTCGTAGACTCATTCAGACCCGTAGGCGCAGGGAACCCCACCATAACATCTTTAATGGCCTCAGAAAGGCCATCTCTGAACTTTGCAGCCAGGGCGCACTCATTCCACTGAGTAAGCACTGACCATTTCCGAAATTTTTGACAATATATTTCTGCTTCATCTTGCCCCTGAGAGAGAGCTAATAAAGCTTTTTCAGCCTGAATCTCTTGGTTAGGTTCCTCATAGAGCAAACCCAATGCCAGAAAAAACGCATCCACATTAAGCAACGCAGGATCCCCTGGTGCCAATGCAAATGCCCAATTTTGAGGGTCACCCCGCAGGAAAGATATAATAATCTTAACCTGCTGAGCAGGGTCTCCAGAAGAGCGAGATTTCAAAGAAAGGAACAGCTTGCAATTGTTCCTAAAATTCAGAAAACTAGATCTATCTCCAGCAAAGAACTCTGGAATAGGAATTCTAGGTTCAGACATAGGAGCATGTACAACAAAATCTTGTATATTTTGAACCTTAGCAGCAAGATTAATCAAGCTGGAAGCTAAACTCTGGACGTCCATGATAAACAGCTAAGGTCAGAGCCATTCAAGGATTAAGAGGAGGAAAAAAAAAATAAAAAATCAGCCAGGCTGCAATTAAGGCTAGGCAGCAACCTCAGAGGAGAGAAAAAAAAAAAAAAACTTCCTCAGACTACTTTTCCTCCTACTTCAGCCCAAACATTTTGGGCCGGCTATACTGTCATGATTCCAATGGCAGGGAATCACAAAAGGACAAGCACCAACGAGCTCTAGGGTGATGGAACCTGAGCTGACCGCGACCCTAAACCTGAACACACAAATAACAATAGCCAGGGAACGTACCTACGTTGATCCTAGACGTCTCGCACCAGCCGAAGATCTAACTTCCCCTATTAGAAGAAACACAGACCTCTCTTGCCTCCAGAGAAATACCCCACAGAAATAGCAGCCCCCCACATATAATGACGGTGAAATGAGAGGAAGGCACATACACAGTATGAAAACAGATTCAGCAAAATGAGGCCCGCTAAAACTAGATAGCAGAGGATACAAAAGTAAACTGCGCGGTCAGCAAAAAACCCTTCAAAAAACCATCCTGCAATTACTTGAACTCATGTTCCAACTCATGGAACATGAGGAGCAATTACAGCCCACTAGAGCAACCAGCAGCAAAGAAACAATTATATGCAAGCTGGACAAGACAAAAATAAAGCAAAACGTGGAACAAGAAAATCAAAAACTTAGCTTGTCCTGAAGATTACTGAAGCCAGAAGCTGAGGTAACAAAACACTCTGATAACCTTGATAGCCGGCGGGGAAATGACAAGAAAGCCCGGTTAAATAGGAAACTCCCAAATCCTAATAGAACAGGTGGACACCAGAGACAGCAGAACACAAATCACCCAGTACCATCAGTAACCACCAGAGGGAGCCCAAAAACAGAACTCACAACACACTGTCTGCCCCACTTCTCTGCCCCACTGTCTGTCCCACTGTCTGCCCCACTGTCTGCCCCACTGTCTGCCCCACTGTCTGTCCCACTGTCTGCCCCACTGTCTGCCTGTTGTGAATTCTGTGGCAGAGTTCACTCCTGTGGTCACAAGTGGTACTTCGGCTGATTCTCTCTGGGATCTTCCGTTTGTGGAGGAAAGTGGTACTGCAGCTTCTGAGTTTCCTCCCTCAGGTGATCTGGTGAGCTCGTTAGCTTCTTCTCTACTTAACTCCACCTGATGCTTTGATCTATGCTTCCTGTCAATGTTTCAGTGTGGGACTTGTTTTTTCCCTGGATCATTCCTGTGGCCTGCTGCTCTGCAAAGCTAAGTTTTGCTTATGTTATTTTGTTGCTATTTTTCTGTCCAGCTTGCTGTATTGGTTTTTCTCGCCTGCTGGAAGCTCTGAGACGCAGAGGGACCACCTCCGTACCGTTAGTCGGTGCGGAGGGTCTTTTTGTCCCCTCTGCGTGGTTTTTTATAGGTTTTTGTGCTGACTGCAAAGTTATCTTCCCTATCCTCGTTCTGTTCAGCTAGTCGGGCCTCACTTTGCTAAATCTGTTTCATCTCTATGTTTGTGTTTTCATCTTACTCACAGTCATTATATGTGGGGGGCTGCCTTTTCCTTTGGGGAATTTCTCTGAGGCAAGGTAGGCTTATTTTTCTATCTTCAGGATTAGCTAGTTTCTCAGGCTGTGACGAGGCGCCTAGGTTCTGGTCAGGAGCGCTCCACGGCTACCTTTAGTGTGGTTTGATAGGCTTAGGGATTGTGGTCTGCAGAGTTCCCACGTCTCAGAGCTCGTTCTATTATTTTGGGTTATTGTCAGTTCACTGTATGTGCTCTGACCTCCATGTCCATTGTGATTCTGAATTGCCTTTCATAACATCTGCCCCACTGTCTGTCCCACTGTCTGCCCCACTGTCTGTCCCACTGTCTGCCCCACTGTCTGCCCCACTGTATGTCCCACTGTCTGCCCCACTGTCTGCCCCACTGTCTGCCCCACTGTCTGTCCCACTGTCTGCCCCACTGTCTGCCTCACTGTCTGTCCCACTGTCTGCCCCACTGTCTGCCCCACTGTCTGCCCCACTGTCTGCCTCACTGTCTGTCCCACTGTCTGCCCCACTGTCTGCCCCACTGTCTGTCCCACTGTCTGCCTCACTGTCTGTCCCACTGTCTGTCCCACTGTCTGCCCCACTGTCTGTCCCACTGTCTGCCCCACTGTCTGCCAGGAGCTGCACACTTCCCTTAACAGCTCCGCCTAGCTGCTCTTCCCAGACAAGCTCCTCTCTGGCCATCTCTGTCCAACTTTCTTTCTCTCCTGGCACTGCACCACTTTCTCGTGCATGCACGGTCCCTCTGCTTTCCCGTCTTCACTCGTCCTCTCTGTCTCTCCAGACTAAACTGTCTAACTCCTCCTCCAGACCAGGATATCTCTCGGAGATTGAATCCGGCGGGTCCTGAGATCCCCTTCTGGCCTGGATTCAGAATGTGTTGCATGTAGGTGCCTTACCTGGTAAAGAGGATCCTCGTTGCCTCCAAGCATGATATTACTCTCCCAAAAGGAAGGCAACATCACTGTAACAACCGGTCACCAGGGGTCTTACAGTTATTCCACACAATATTGATTTCCGAACTCTTCCTGAGGTAAAACATTAGTATTGTTGTTTCTAAATGATTATGAACTTGTTTTGTTTGCATTATTTCAGATCTGGAAGCACTTGTGTTTTTGCGGAGAGGAAGTTTATAGAATAAAAGAATAATTTACAGTTTACACAAAATAATACCTATATAGAGAAAAATCAGACAAACTGAACATTTTGCAGCGGTCTCTTAGTTTTTGCCATAGATGTATTTATATAGTAGGAGTCCAGCATAAGGTGAAAAGCAAACAGGAACAAATACACAGTCCATATAATAATGCGGGTCTGCCCGCTCTGGTCAGTGTCGTTAGCACTCACACATGGGGGGTCTCCACACCTCCAGCCACAGACTCTGAATGAGGAAATTGGCCTCCATTTTATTATCCAAACCAGGCCTCTGTTGTGGTGATATGTGAGCGACCATGTCCACCCATCTCTTATGACCCAGCCCTGGAGCGTCCCAAACAACTCCGCACTATATGTATACAATATATATATGAGTCGCCCGCCAGGGCCTGGGGTACTCGGCACCGGGTCCGGTCGCAAATAAAGGGGTGGTCACGGTGGCTGCGACCCGGTCCATGCCCTGGGCACTGAAGTAAAAGGGAAAGGTCTTTAAAGGGTGTTTTGGAATAAAGTTTGTTCGTGACGCCACCTGTGGTGTTCGGTCAGTAGGGACAACGCTGCTTAAAGGGGTCCTCTGGGGGGATGGAATGGCAGCTAATAATGACGGCCACTCGTTTTTCTTTACTTAGCTGCTTTTTTCTTGCCATAATACAAATTCTAACAGTCTATTCAGTAGGACTATCAGCTGTGTATCCACCAGACTTCTGCTCAACACAACTGATGGTCCCAACCCCATTTATAAGGCAAGAAATCCCACTTATTAAACCTGACAGGGCACACCTGTGAAGTGAAAACCATTCCCGGTGACTACCTCTTGAAGCTCATCAAGAGAATGCCAAGAGTGTGGAAAGCAGTCATCAAAGCAAAAGGTGGCTACTTTGAAGAACCTAGAATATAAGATATATTTTCAGTTGTTTCACACTTTTTTGTTAAGTATATAATTCCACATGTGTTAATTCATAGTTTTGATGCCTTCAGTGTGAATGTACAATTTTCATAGTCATGAAAATACAGAAAAATCTTTAAATGAGAAGGTGTGTCCAAACTTTTGGTCTGTACTGTATATACAGCTCTGGAAAAATTAAGAGACCACTGCAAAATGTTCAGTTTGTCTGATATTTCTCTTTATAGGTATACTTTTGAGCAAAATGTAAATTTCTCTTTTGTTCTATAAACTACTGACAACATGTCTCCAAAGTACCAAGCAATACATTTTGTATTTATTTTCTGAAAATGAGAAATGGTCAAAATAACAAAATAAAAATGCATTGCTTGCAGACCTCAAATAATGTAAAAAAACAAGTTTATAACCATTTAGAAACAACAATACTAATGTTTTACCTCAGGAAGAGTTCAGAAATCAATATTGTGTGGAATAACCATGATTGTTAATCCCGGCTTTTCGGCGTCTCGGCAGCTTTCCACCAGTCTCTCGCACGGCTCCTGGGTGACCTTATGCCTCTCCTGGTACAGTAATGTCAGCAGTTCTTCTTTGCTTGATGGCTTGTGACTCTCCATCATCCTCCTGATTATATTCCAGAGGTTTTCAGTGGGGTTCAGGTCTGGAGATTGGGCGGCCATGACAGGGATGTGATATGGTGGTCCTTCATCCACACCTTGATTGACCTAGCTGTGTGGCATGGCGCATTGTCCTACTGGAGAAACCAGTCCTCAGAGTTGGGGAACATTGCCTGAGCAGAAGGAATCAACTGTTTTTCCAGGATAACCTTGTATGTGGCTTGATTCATACGTCCTTCGCAAAGAACAACCTGCCCAATTCCAGCCTTGCTGAAGCCTCCCCAGATCATCACCGATCCTCCACCAAATTTCACAGAAGGTGCAAGACACTATGACTGGTACGCCTCTCCAGGTATCCGTCTAACCATTAGATGACCAGATGTTGATCTGGGGAGGCTTCAGCAAGGCAGGAATTGGGCAGGTTGTTCTTTGCGAAGGATGTATGAATCAAGCCGCATACAAGGTTATCCTGGAAAAATAGAACAGGTAGATTAGCAAGGGGAGCAGGAAAGCTTTGCACAGGCCAACCCTTTCCCTCAGGGTTAAAGACCAACCCTTCCATTGGTCCACTCTTTGGGCGACATTTTTGATTCTGCCTTCCCAGATTTTCGTGGGGTAATCACCCTGGCCAAATTCAATGCCTAGGACTTTGGCATGTTTTGGGGGTTTTGGGAGGGTGTCCAGAAGATCAAACCCAGGATCCCCACCTCCCAGCCAGAGACTCTCACACTTGTCCTGGTTGACCTTGGGCCCAGATGCCTACGAATAGCTCTCTACTTCTGACATCACCACCATCGTCTCTTCTTGCGAAGAAATAAAGACAGTGACATCATCCGCGTAGGCCACTACCCTCAGGATAGCCTCCGGTGCCAGACCGCCCATCCTCACCCCCCACCAACTGTCCACAATTGACCCTTCTGAGGAAGGGATTGATTACAAATGCATAAAGCAAAGGGCTAAGAAGGAAGCTCTGGCAGACACCAGATCCTACCCCGAAAGGTTGTCCAATCCACCTGTTTACCAGAGGGAAAGTCTCATCCCCTGCATACAAGGTCTTCAGCCAGTCGACAAACCCTCCAGACAGACCATACCTCAAAAGAATGGACCAGAGTTAAGGTACCTTCACACTGAGCAACTTTACAAAGATAACGATAGCGATCCGTGACGTTGCAGCATCCTGGATAGCGATCTCGTTGTGTTTGACACGCAGCAGCGATCAGGATCCTGCTGTGACATCTCTGGTCGGAGCTAGAAGGCCAGAACTTTATTTAGTCGCTGGATCACCCGCTGTCATCACTGGATCGGCGATGTGTTCACTTGTAACCAGGGTAAACATCAGGTTACTAAGTGCAGGGCCGCGCTTAGTAACCCAATATTTACCCTGGTTACCAGTGTAAATGTAAAAAAACCCAAACACTACATACTTACATTCCGGTGTCTCTCACGTCCCTCGCTGTCAGCTTCCCTGCACTGACTGTGAGCGCCGGCCGTAAAGTACAGCGGTGATGTCACCGCTGTGCTCTGCTTTACGGCCGGCCCTCACAGTCAGTGCGGGAAGCTGACGGCGAGGGACGTGACAGACATCGGAATGTAAGTATGTAGTGTTTTTTTTTAACATTTACAATGGTAACCAGGGTAAATATTGGGTTACTAAGCGCGGCCCTGCGCTTAGTAACCCGATGTTTACCCTGGTTACCCGGGGACTTCGGCATCGTTGAAGACAGTTTCAACGATGCCGAAGTCGTTCCCCTGATGGTTGGTCGCTGGAGAGAGCTGTCTGTGTGACAGCTCCCCAGCGACCACACAACGACTTACCAACGATCACGGCCAGGCCGTATCACTGGTCGTGATCGTTGGTAAATCGTTTAGTATAATGATACCTTTACTCATCATCGACCCTATCAAAGGCTCTTGCCTGATCCAGGGTCAGCAGTAACCCATTCCAAAGACCCGCCCTGCCATGCTCCACGGCCTCTTGAACACTGAGAACAGCACTGTAACTGCTACAGCCAGGAACGCAACAATGCTGAACCTCCGAAAGGAGCCGTGGTGCAGCAAGATGACTGAGGTCCCCACACAGGGCGCATTTCTGGGTGGTACACAGCGCACTAGATCCTGTCCCTCCCCAAAAATGTTGAGGAAGGGATATGGGTAACAGTGTTTCCAGAAACCTTCAATTTCATCATGAAGGTCCAGGCCCCTGACCAGATACCATGGTCATCGCGGGTCTTCTCTGGAATATCGACGATGTCGCCGTATCGACCAACCCAGGTGGAGATGTCCTTATAGGAAAGTGACTTGTTACTGGCCAAAACGGTCACCTTCCTTACTAAGTTTTGGTGGCATATCGCGACAGGAAAGAAACCCTGCCATTCGAGGTGACCCCAAGCCAGCTCAAGGCGAGACCAGAAAAGCCCAAGGTCTTCTGGTCCCACAAAGCTGACATTGAAGTACGAGGTCCCATAGGGATGGATCAAGACAAAGATGTCATATGCCGCAAAGCCCAGGGGCGGACACTGACAGCTTGGGGCCCCTGTACAAGAAAGGTGTCTGGGCCCCCCTACTTTCATAGCGACCAAGCTACATATATACTCTATATACCATATATTTTTGTTACAGTCTCCTCTCGTTATATATATTGCCGCCTGTGGGGATATGGCCACTTGCAAAAGACTATAGGATGAATGGACGTGCAGCAGACTCCACAGCTCTAAGAAATGGAGACTTTTTCCAGCACGGAGCACTGGTTGCATCAATATTATTGTACTTTAATAGTTAATTTGTTTGATGTGTTTTATTATTTATTTGCTTGCTCATCAGTTCATCCTCAGGAATCAATGTTTCTATTCAGTGGCAGCCAGCAGAGGAAGATTCGCAGGCTATATCTTATGTAAAGCTAAAGGTACCGTCACACTCAGCAACTTTGCAAAGAGAACGACAACAATCCGTGACGTTGCAGCGTCCTGGATAGCGATCTCGTTGTGTTTGACACGCAGCAGCGATCTGGATCCCGCTGTGCTATCGCTGGTCGGAGCTGAAAGTCCAGAACTTTATTTCGTCGCCAGGTTGGCGTGTATCGTCATGTTTGACAGCAAAAGCAACGACGCCATCAACGAGCATAGGGCCCCTAGATGTGTGTCGGATATGTACACTCCGGCTGTGTGACATGGAGCTAACAACCAGCGAGAACGAGAAGTGAGTCGCCGTTACATCACTGGATCGCTCCTGCATCGTTCTGGAGCTGCAGTGTTTGACGTCTCTACAGCGACCTAAACAGCGACGCTCCAGCGATTGGCTCGTTGTCTATATCGCTGCAGCGTCGCTGAGTGTGACGGTACCTTAAGGCCAGACTCTATCAATATCATCCATATCAAGGTCTCACTCCCATTGTGTTCCGAAGCCTAGGCCCATTGTGTGGTTGGGGATGTAGACATAGGGGAGCCATCACCACAGGGGGTCTCACAGACAGTCCCAGCCAATGGAATATGCTTTCTTCTGTGAGCCAAAAGAAATGTTTAAGGGGAGGGATAAAAAAAGGCACAGGGTGGAATCAGGCAGTTGTTGGAGGGACTTCGAAGGGAGAGGATCTGACCTAGGATGGATCGACGATCTACGGAGTTTTGGAGATTGATTGTTGGCTGGAGGGGTATCTATGAGCTACGGTAGTGATATCCATCGTCTGGAGGAACATAGGCGGTGAGTGCACACTATACCGACTGGAGGTACGAAATCTGTGAGACAACCAAAAGTTGGGAGACAGTGGGTACCACTTGGTATGGGGCCAGTGGAACTACCGATCTCAGATTGGGAACTTGCGCACTGTGGACATTGTATGTTGGCCATCTACATGGATTTGTTGTACAACCAAAGATGTATAGATCTAAAATAATTGCATTGTTAACCTGCCTAGGTGATTATCATAACCCACAATCTCATATCTTCACACCGCCCCTTATTAAATAGTTCCCTCTTGTTATATGCAGCACCGTCCCTTACATATCGGATTATCGTTATTTTTGTTATTTATAGCTCCCTGTAATTTATTGCATATCGTCCTCTCTTGTTAGATACCCATGTGGTCAAAATTGTTGGTCCCCCTCATTAAATGACAGAAAAACCCACAATGGTCACAGAAATAACTTGAATCTGACAAAAGTAATAATAAATAAAAAATGTATGATAATCAACAAATGAAAGTCAGACATTGCTTTTCCGCCGTGCTTCCACAGAATTAAAAAAATAAAACTCATGAAATCGGCCTGGACAGAAATGATGGAATCCTTTACTTAATATTTTGTTGCACAACCTTTTGAGGCAATCACTGCAATCAAATGATTCCTATAACTCTCGACAGGTATTTTGGCAGCTCCTCAAGAGCAAACTGCTCCAGTTGTCTCGTGTCTGAAGGTCGCCTTCTCCAGATGGAATGTTTCAGCTCTTTCCAAAGATGCTCAATAAGATTTAAGTCAGGGCTCATAGAATGCCACTTCAGAACAGTCTAATGTTGCCTCTTAGCCATTCTTGGGTGTTTTTAGCTGTGTGTTTTGGGTCATTATCCTGTTGCAAGACCCAGGACCTGCGAATGAGAACAAGCTTTCTGACACTGGGCAGCACATTTCTCTCTAGAATCCCTTGATAGTCTTGAGATTTCATTGTACCCTGAACAGATTCTAGACACCCTGTGCCAGATGCAGCAAAGCAGCCCAGAACATAACAGAGCCTCCTCCATGTTTCACAGTAGGGACAGTGTTCTTTTCCTGATATGCTTCATTTTTCCGTCTGTGAACATAGAGTTGATGTGTCTTGCCAAAAAGTTACATTTTTGTCTTATCTGTCCATAGGACATTCTCCCAGAAGCTTTGTGGCTTGTCAGCATGTACAGTAGTTTGGCAAATTCCAGTCTGGATTTTTTATGATTTTTTTTCAACAATGGTGTCCTCCTTGGTCGTCTCCCATGAAGTCCACTTTGGCTCATACAATGACGGATGGTGCGATCTGACACTGATGTTCCTTGAGCTTGAAGTTCACCTTTAATCTGTTTAGAAGTTTTTCTGGCTCTTTTGTTACCATGCGTTTTATCAGTCTTTGATTTCTCCTCAATGTTCCTCCTGTGGCCACGTCCAGGGAGGTCGGCTACAGTCCATGGATCTTACATTTCTGGATAATATGTGCAGCTGTAGTCACAGGAACATCCGGCTGCTTGGAGATGGATTATAACTGTTACCTGTAACATGTTTGTCTATAATGTTCTTTCTAATCTCCTGAGTAGTGTTGAGCGATACCTTCCGATATCGGAAAGTATCGGTATCGGTTTGGATCGGCCGATATTCAAAAAATATCGGATATCGCCGATACCGATACCCGATCCCAATGCAAGTCAATGGGACCAAAATATCGGAATTAAAATAAACCCTTTCTTTCCTTGTAGGTTCATTCTACATGAAGGAAAACAACTAAGAATAATGTAGGATGTATGGGGGAGGTGGCGGAGACATTAAAGGCAATGAGGATTAGTCCAATCAAATAGAATAGCATGATTTTTTTTTTTTTTAAAGACGTTCGGATTGAAAAAGATATTGACTATGTAAATTTTTTTTTATTTTGTCAGATATTGATGTTTCACTATTCCACGACCTTCCCCTTCTTTTTTTTCCTTTTCCCACACTTTCATCTTCATCATCATCAGCATCTTTGACATCAACTTCTTCACCTTATTCATCTTCTTCTTCATCTTCTACCTATTTTTTTTTTTTATTACATTCTTCATATTCATTTTCTTCAACTATTATTATTCTTCCTATTCTACATATTCTTTTTATTCCACTGTTATTATTCTTCCTATTCTACTTCTTCATCATATTCTCATTTGTGACAGGCATTCCCGTAGTTGTTATCTATAAAAGTTGGAAGATTACACCTTCCGTTCTGCCAGTCACAAAAGTTACATTTGTCCGCGTTCAGTTTGGCCTGCAGCATCAGGCTTTATCCAGGGGCACCACGAGGAGGAACGGACTCACCCCCATACACTGCTTAGTCTTCTTCTGCATATAATTTAGATAATATCTTTTGCTCTGATATTAAGTGTTATGCTTAATGTTCTTCTGCTCTTTGTTCTGCAGCCTCTTGTTCTTCTGCTTCTCGGTCTTCCATGTCGTCGTCTCCAGGGTCGTCGTCTTCAGTGTCGTCATCTCCGCCGTCGTCGTCTCCGCCGTCGTCGTCTCCGTCGTCGTCTCCGCCGTCGTCGTCGTTGTCATCGGGGTGGTCTTCCGGGTCGTCGTCGTCGTCATCATCGGGGTGGTCTTCCGGGTCGTCGACTTTAGGGTCTTAAACTTGGAAATGTAGCAGAAGGTACAAGAAGGCTGAGAAAATGCCAAGAACCAGCTGATGGAACTGGAACTCGGATGGCTACCCGAAGGTTCAAGAGCCTATGGAACTACCGAGGACCAGCTGACGTTACTGGAACCCGGTTACTAAGCAGGAGGTACCCGTGCTAAAAAGCACTACCAAGGACCGCCTGACGTTGGCGGAACTCGGATACCCAGAAGGAGGCACCTAAGCCAAAGGCTCTGCCCGGAACCAGCTGACGTTACTGGAACCAGGATGGGGAGCAGAAGGTACAAGAGCAAAAGACACTGCCGAGAACCAGCTGACGGTACTGGAACCCGGATGGGTAGCCGAAGGTCCAAGAGCCAATGGAACTACCGAGGACCAGCTGACGTTACTGGAACCCGGTTACTAAGCAGGAGGTACCCGTGCCTGAAAGCACTACCAAGGACCACCTGACGTTGGTGGAACTTGGATACCCAGAAGGAGGCACCTAAGCCAAAGGCTCTGCCCGGAACCAGCTGACGTTACTGGAACCAGGATGGGGAGCAGAAGGTACAAGAGCAAAAGACACTGCCTAGAACCAGCTGACGGTGCTGGAACCAGGTGGTGGACCCGAAGGCCCACAGGAGAGGAGAGAACAGCTAGGCCGCGAGGCAGCCGCAGTTACCGAACCCCAACAGTCCTACAGGGGGAGCTGGGCCTACTGGCACTACAGAACCAGCCTTGACTACCAGTTCACGCAGCCCACATAGGAAGCTCCTAAACTGGAGGCACCCTGGAGTTGGCTAACTCGACCGCACCACGACGGGGCAAGCATAGGCGTCTCAGTGAAGTTGACACAACCCGGAAACAGCTGACGGTGCTGAAACCAGGCTTGGCACGAGGGAGTACCTGTGACAAGAACACTGCCGAGAACCAGCTGGCGGTGCTGGAACCCGGATGCGTTGCCCCAGTGTGCAAGAGCCAATGGCACGACCGAGGACCAGCTGACGGTGCTGGAACCCGGTTACTAAGCTGTAGGTGCCCGCGCTTAAAAGCACTACCAAGGACCGCCTGGCGTTGGCGGAACTCGGATACCCAGGAGGAGGCACCTAAGCCAAAGGCTCGGCCCGGAACCAGCTGACGGTGCTGGAACCAGGTGGTGGACCCGAAGGTCCACAGGAGAGGAGAGAACAGCTAGGCCGCGAGGCAGCCGCAGTTACCGAACCCCAACAGTCCTACAGGGGGAGCTGGGCCTACTGGCACTACAGAACCAGCCTTGACTACCAGTTCACGCAGCCCACATAGGAAGCTCCTAAACTGGAGGCACCCTGGAGTTGGCTAACTCGACCGCACCACGACGGGGCAAGCATAGGCGTCTCAGTGAAGTTGACACAACCCGGAAACAGCTGACGGTGCTGAAACCAGGCTTGGCACGAGGGAGTACCTGTGACAAGAACACTGCCGAGAACCAGCTGGCGGTGCTGGAACCCAGATGCGTTGCCTTGCCTATTAAAGATTGTCTTCCTAGAGCCCCAACTAGCGGTGTTGGAGCAAAGGGTAAGCAGGGGGAGATGAGTGTAGGCCGAAGCCTGCACTGGAGGCAGCTTTGTGTCTGCGTTGCGTTTGCAGGACACTTTGCCGGCTACACACTGGGGGAACAGCTGGCGTTGCTGAACCCCACTAACACAATGGCGTGTGTTTTTCTCTGTGCAGCTAGCACTTGCGGGCAAAAACTAGCGATGTTAGAGTCCGTGTTGAAGCAGGAGGAGGAGGAGAGGAGCAGAGTGTAGGCCGAAGCCTAGTTGAACCAATTTCAAAGGAAACCTTTAACCCCCCCTCAGGTGTTACAAAGTACAAGAGACACACCTTGTGCAGTATTAATGCTGCACAAGTGAAAGGTTGCTCTATTAATTTGTCTACTTGCACACGCTGAATGAAAGACATACACAATTTACCCCATTCTACAGTCAAACTGTAGTGGATGCGTGACTTGGTTTTTTGATGAGACGCAGCACAGGTGTCCAAAATAACGCCTTGGTGCTTGGCGCAGCTTCCTGAGCGTTGTTATTTGCTGTACAGGAGTCTGCGCTCTTGTGTTATCCCTTGGCAATGCCCTGTTAGCGCTGCCCATCTTATGACATCATTTCATGTTGGCCGGTGCGGTTAACGATGGCCATAAATCCCAGACCCACAGTGTCTTTTCATAAAGCCACACTGCGGTGCTGGGATTCGTGGCCTTGAGCAGTAAATATTTTGGCCGCTCACACACGTCCTTACACCTGCTTCAGACTGGGCGGCCTCTGCTGATCCCTTCTCGCATGCCGCGGCCATGAGGCTGCACAGTCTGAAGAAGGCGGAAGGAGATGAGTTAAGACAGGCGAAGATATGCACTGCTCGTGCCCATCAATCACACCCTCGCAGTCAAAATAATTAAGACAACGAGGAGCATTTTATTCAGGCAGGGCGGACGAACAGGCGCAAGTAGCCAACCAATGATGTCAGAAGACGGGAAGCGCTACCAAGGGGGGTGCTGCGTATCATTAGAAAGGAAAGTCACACCTCAGGGACAGTGGAATGGTCTCAAAGAGACACATTTTGTACGTGTTGAGTTCCACGTGGGCAAGGAGAAAACATCAGCCACCTTGTACAAATGCAGCAGTACTGCTGTACAAGGTGGCTGTTATACATAGAAACACCTGGGGGTGGGGGCCAGGCTCCCTTCAATTTCAGTTCATGTGCCTGCGTGGCGTTTGCAGGTCACGTTGCAAGCTACACAGCAGGGGAACAGCTGGCGTTGCTGAACCCCACTGACACATTGACTGGTGTTTTTCTCTGTGCAGATTGCATGTCCGGGCAAAAACTAGCGGTGTTAGAGCCCAGGGTCAGCAGGAGGAGGAGGAGAGGAGCAAAGTGTAGGCCGAAGCCTGCACTGGTGGCAGCTTTTGGTCGGTTGTGCCAGCGTGGCTTGTGCTGGACACGATGCCGGCTACACAGCGGGGGAACAGCTGGCGGTGCTGAACCCCACTAACACATTGGCTGGTGTTTTTCTCTGTGCAGCTAGCATTTCCGGGCAAAAACTAGCGGTGTTTGAGCCCAGGGTCAGCAGGAGGAGGAGAGGAGCAAAGTGTAGGCCGAAGCCTGCACTGGTGGCAGCTTTTGGTCGGTTGTGCCAGCGTGGCTTTTGCTGGACACGATGCCGGCTACACAGCGGGGGAACAGCTGGCGGTGCTGAACCCCACTAACACATTGGCTGGTGTTTTTCTCTGTGCAGCTAGCATTTCCGGGCAAAAACTAGCGTTGTTAGAGCCCAGGGTCAGCAGGAGGAGGAGAGGAGCAGAGTGTAGGCCGAAGCCTAGTTGAACCAATTTCAAAGGTTACCTTTAACCCCCCCTCAGGTGTTACAAAGTACAAGAGCCACACCTTCTGCAGCATTAATGCTGCACAAGTAAAAGGTTGCTCTATTAATTTGTCTACTTGCACAAGCTGAATGCAACATGTACACTATTTAGCCCATTATACTGTTAAACAGTAGTGGAGGCGTGACTTGTCTTTTTAAAGAAAAGCAGCACAGGTGTCGAAAATAACACCTTTTTGCATGGGCGCAGCTTCCTGAGCGTTGTTAGTTGCTGTACAGGAGTCTGCGCTCTTGTGATCCCTTGGCTATGCGCTGTGAGCGCTTCCTGTCTTATGACCTCATTTCATGTTGGCCGTTGCGGTTAGCGGTGGACATGAATCCCAGACCCACAGTGTGTTTTCAAAAAATCACACTGCGTGGCTGGGATTCGTGGCCTTGTGCAGTAAATATGTTTGACGCTCACACATGTCCTTACACCTGCTTCAGACTGGGCGGCCTCATCTGATCCCTTATCGCCTGCCGCGGCCATGAGGACACCCAGTCTGAAGAAGGCGGAAGGAGATGAGTGAACACAGGCAAACATATGCACTGCACATGCCCATCAATCACACCCTCGCTGTCCAAAAAAATAAGACACCAAGGGGCGTTGTTTCGAGCAGGGGAGATGCACAGGCACAGCCAGCTAACCAATGATGTCAAAAGACGGGCAGCGCTAACAAGGGTGGTGCTGCGTGTCATTACAAAGGAAAGTCACACCTCAGGGACATTGTAATGGTCTCTAATGAGACACATTTTGTACGTGTTGAGTTCCACGTGGGCAAGGAGAAAAAGTCAGCCACCTTGTACAAATGCAGCAGTACTGCTGTACAAGGTGGCTGTTATACATAGAAACACCTGGGGGTGGGGGCCAGGCTCCCTTCAATTTCAGTTCATGTGCCTGCGTGGCGTTTGCAGGTCACGTTGCAAGCTACACAGCAGGGGAACAGCTGGCGTTGCTGAACCCCACTGACACATTGACTGGTGTTTTTCTCTGTGCAGATTGCATGTCCGGGCAAAAACTAGCGGTGTTAGAGCCCAGGGTCAGCAGGAGGAGGAGGAGAGGAGCAAAGTGTAGGCCGAAGCCTGCACTGGTGGCAGCTTTTGGTCGGTTGTGCCAGCGTGGCTTGTGCTGGACACGATGCCGGCTACACAGCGGGGGAACAGCTGGTGGTGCTGAACCCCACTAACACATTGGCTGGTGTTTTTCTCTGTGCAGCTAGCATTTCCGGGCAAAAACTAGCGGTGTTTGAGCCCAGGGTCAGCAGGAGGAGGAGAGGAGCAAAGTGTAGGCCGAAGCCTGCACTGGTGGCAGCTTTTGGTCGGTTGTGCCAGCGTGGCTTTTGCTGGACACGATGCCGGCTACACAGCGGGGGAACAGCTGGCTGTGCTGAACCCCACTAACACATTGGCTGGTGTTTTTCTCTGTGCAGCTAGCATTTCCGGGCAAAAACTAGCGTTGTTAGAGCCCAGGGTCAGCAGGAGGAGGAGAGGAGCAGAGTGTAGGCCGAAGCCTAGTTGAACCAATTTCAAAGGTTACCTTTAACCCCCCCTCAGGTGTTACAAAGTACAAGAGCCACACCTTCTGCAGCATTAATGCTGCACAAGTAAAAGGTTGCTCTATTAATTTGTCTACTTGCACAAGCTGAATGCAACACGTACACTATTTAGCCCATTATACTGTTAAACAGTAGTGGAGGCGTGACTTGTCTTTTTAAAGAAAAGCAGCACAGGTGTCGAAAACAACACCTTTTTGCATGGGCGCAGCTTCCTGAGTGTTGTTAGTTGCTGTACAGGAGTCTGCGCTCTTGTGATCCTTTGGCCATGCGCTGTGAGCGCTTCCTGTCTTATGACCTCATTTCATGTTGGCCGTTGCGGTTAGCGGTGGACATGAATCCCAGACCCACAGTGTGTTTTTAAAAAATCACACTGCGGTGCTGGGATTCGTGCCCTGGTGCACTAAATATGTTTGCCGCTCACACATGTCCTTACACCTGCTTCAGACTGGGCGGCCTCATCTGATCCCTTATCGCATGCCGCGGCCATGAGGACACCCAGTCTGAAGAAGGCGGAAGGAGGTGACTTAAAACAGGCGAACATATGCACTGCACATGCCCATCAATAACACCCTCGCATCCAAAATATGAGACAACGAGGGGCGTTGTGTCGGGCAGGGCGGACGCACAGGCACAGGCAGCCAACCAATGATGTCAGAAGACGGGCAGCTCTAACAATGGGGGTGCTGCGTGTCATTAAAAAGGAAAGTCACACCTCAGGGACATTAGCATTGGTCTCTAATGAGACACATTTTGTACGTGTTGAGTTCCACGTGGGCAAGGAGAAAACATCAGCCACCTTGTACAAATGCAGCAGTACTGCTGTACTAGGTGGCTGTTATACATAGAAACACCTGGGGGGGTGGGGGGCAGGCTCCCTTCAATTTCAGTTCATGTGCCTGCGTGGCGTTTGCAGGACACGTTGCCAGCTACACAGCAGGGGAACAGCTGGCGTTGCTGAACCCCACTAACACATTGGCTGGTGTTTTTCTCTGTGCAGCTAGCAGTTCCAGGCAAAAACTAGCGGTGTTTGAGCCCAGGGTCAGCAGGAGGAGGAGAGGAGCAGAGTCTAGTCTGAAGCCTGCACTGGTGGAAGCTTTTGGTCGGTTGTGCCAGCGTGGCTTGTGCTGGACACGATGCCGGCTACACAGCGGGGGAACAGCTGGCGGTGCTGAACCCCACTAACACATCACCTAGTGTATTTTCTGTGTAGACAACACTTCCAGGTGGCAACTGACAGTGTTGAAACCCAGGGAATCAAAGAGGAGCAGAGTGTAGGCAGAAGCCTGCAGCGGAGCAAGTTGAAAGGGAACCTTTAACCCCCCCCAGGCATTTGTTGCTGAAAGAGCCATCTTGTACAGCAGTAATACTGCACATGGAAAATGGTGGCTCCGAAAATTATGCTCCTTGCAAACGCTGAAGTACACACTCATATAATGTGTCCCCTCACACCGTCAAACTGTCCCGGAAGTGGGACTTTCCTTTGTAATGTGACACAGCACAGCCGTCATTCCAACCCCCTTGGTGCCGGGTGCCACCTCCTCAACGTTGTTTGGTTCTGTCACGGAGCCCGCGCTGTAATGTTATCCCTTGGCCATGCACAGTTAGCGGTGCCCGTCTTCTGACATCATTTAGGTGTCAGGCTGGCAGTGCCTGTGCGTCAAAGCTGCCCGAGATCCAACCTTGCAGTGTCATCAAATGTAATCCCACTGCGGGCCAGGGATCCATGGGCATGCGCAGTGCATATCATCGCCTCTCACTCACCTCCTTCATGCTTCTTCAGACTGTGCGGCGTCACGGCCGTGGCATGCTATTAGGGATCAGCTGACGCCGCCTAGTCTGAAGAAGCATGAAGAAGGGGAATGAGAGGCTAGTATATGCACTGCGCATGGCCATGGATACCAGGCCCACTGTGGGATCACATTAGACGACACTGCGAGGTGGGATTTCGGGCAGCGTGGACGCACAGGCGCAGCCAGGACGACAACAAATGATGTCAGAGGACGGGCAGCGCAAACTGTGCATGGCCAAGGGATAACATAACAGTGCAGGGTCCATGACGGAATCAAACAACGCTAAGGAGGCAGTGCACGGTGCCAAGGGGGTAGCAATGACGGCTGTGCTGCGTCACATTACAAAGGAAAGTCCCACCTCTGGGACGGTTGGACGGTGTGAGGGGACACATTACATGAGTGTGTAGTTCAGCGTTTCCAAGGAGCATAATTTCAAGAGCGACCTTTCCCTTGTGCAGTATTAGTGCTGCACATGGTGGCTCTTTCAGTAACAAACGCCTAGGGGGGGGGGGGGGGACAGGTCCCCTTACATTTTAGTTGTGCCAGCGTGGCGGTCGCATGACACGTTGCCGGATACACAGCTGGGGATCAGCTGACGTTACTGAACCCCAATAACAGAGGAGCGACTGTTGACTGTGCACACAGCACTTCCAGGCACCAACTGGCGGTGTTAGAGCCCAGGGACAGCAGGAGGAGCAGAGGAACAGAGTGTAGGCCGAAGCCTGATTGGAGCAAGTTGAAAGGGAACCTTTAACCCCCCCCCCCCAAGACGTTTGTAGCTGAAAGAGCCATCTTGTGCAGCGCTAAGGATGCAAAAGGAAAAGGTTGCTCTTTTAATTATGCTCCTTGCAAACACAGAAGTAAACACTAAAAATGTGTCCCCTTATACCGTTAAACCGTCACGGAGGTGCGAATTTCCTTCGTAATGGGACACAGCACAGCTGTCATTCCTATCCCCTTGGTGCCATGTGCTGCCTCCTCAGCGTTGTTTTAAACTGTCACGGAGCCTGCGCTGTTCTGTTATCCCTTGGCCATGCCCAATTAGCGCTGCCTGTCTTCTGACATAATTTGGTGTCAGGCTGTCAGTGCCTGTGCGTCCACGCTGCTCCAGATCCCACCTCGCAGTCTCGTCTAACGTAATCCCACTGCGGGCCTTGGATCCATGGGCATGCACAGTGCATATCCTCGACTCTCACTCCCCTCCTTCCCTCTTCTTCAGACTGTGCGTTGTCACGGCCGTGGCATGCTATTAGGGATCAGCTGACGGCGCACAGTCTAAAGAAGGCGGAGGGAAATGAGTGAGAGCCCGAGGGGAAGATATGCACTGCGCATGCCCATGGATCCCAGGCCCGCAGCGTGACTCAATCAGAAGACACTGCGAGGCGGGATCTATGGCAGCGCGGCCGCACAGGCGCAGCCAGCCTGACACCAAATTATGTCAGAAGACAGGCAGCGCAAATAGGGCATGGCCAAGGGATAACAGAACAGCGCAGGCTCCGTGACAGCTTAAAACAACGCTGAGGAGGCAGCGCATGGCACCAAGGGGGTAGGAATGACGGCTGTGCTGCGTCACATTACGAAGGAAAGTCCCAGCTCTGGGACGGTATAACGGTATCAGTGAACACATTTTATAAGTGTTAAGTTCTGCGTGTGCAAGGAGCCCAAAAAAAATAGCTACCTTTTCCTTGTGCAGCATTACTGCTGCACAAGATGGCTCTTTCAGTAACAAACGACGGGAAGGGGGGGGGGGGCAGGTTCCCTTACATTCAGGTTGTTGTGCCAGCGTAGCGGTCGCAGGACACATTGCCGGCTATACAGCTGGGGATCAGCTGACGTTACTGAAACCCAATAACACTGGGTCGTATGTTTTGACTGTGCAGCCTGCACTTCTGAGCCGCAACTGGCGGTGTTGGAGCCCAGGAATAGCATTTCAGGTGGTAGAAAGATGAACACAGCAGAAGACCTGGATGACACCCAATTAATTAATCAGGCAGAGGAGTGGCAAATTCCTGCGAGATCCATGCCTGGTTCATTTTCAGGAAAGTAAGCCGGTCAACGTTATCGGAGGATAGTCGCATGCGACGGTCTGTTAGTACACCACCTGCGGCACTAAAGACACGTTCCGATAAGACACTAGCCGCAGGGCAAGCCAGCACCTCCAATGCATACTGACTTAGCTCTGGCCATGTATCCAGCTTAGAGACCCAAAACTTGAACGGGGAAGAGCCGTCGGGGAGTACAGTAAGAGGGCAAGCCATGTAGTCTGTCACCATCTGACGGAACCGTTGCCTCCTGCTGACTGGAGCCGCCGGTGATGGTGTAGACATTTGGGGCGGGCACACAAAAGTGTGCCAGAGTTGTGCCATACTCGGCTTGCCTTGGGCAGAGGCACTGCTTCTGCTCCCTCTTTGGGCAGAGCCTCCCCCACTGCCTCGACGCACTGAGCTGCTTTGTAAAGCACTAGCAGCACTCCTCTCAGTTGGACAGGAGAAGATGATGGAATTCACCAGTGTGTCGTGGTACTCCCGCAATTTACGCTCCCGGGTCAACGCAGGGATGAGGTTTTGGACGTTGTCCCGGTAGCGAGGATCGAGGAGGGTGAACACCCAATAATCAGGCATGTTGAGAATGTGGTCGATGCGGCGGTCATTTCTCAGGCACTGCAGCATAAAATCCACCATGTGCTGCAGAGTGCCAACCGGCCCAGAAACGCTGTCCCCTGCTTGAGACATGATCTCTGCCCGCTCGTCATCACCCCACCCTCGCTGTACACACTGACCACTGGACAATTGTGTCGCTCCCTCCTCTGGACGGAGCTCTTCCTCGTCCATTGACTCCTCCTCATCCTCCTCACAAATTGGCCCCTGCGTACCCCTTTGTGAGATACCACGTGGCGCTGACTCTCCAGAAGCTGATGAAAAAGGAGACTCCTCATCCTCCACCTCTTCCACCACATCATCCCTTAACCCTTGCAAAGTTTGCTGAAGCAGGCAGATAAGGGGGACAGTCATGCTGACTAGTGCATCATCTGCACTTGCCATCCGCGTGGAATAATCAAAAGGACGCAAAACCTGGCAGACGTCCTTCAGAGTGGCCCACTCTGTGGTTGTGAAGTCTGATCGGCGCTGACTGCGACTTCTTTGCGCCTGATGCAGCTGGTACTCCATAACTGCTTGCTGCTGCTCACACAACCGCTCCAACATATGTAACGTGGAATTCCACCGGGTAGGTAGGTCACATATGATGCGGTGTTCCGGAAGGCGGAATCTGCGCTGCAGAGCAGCAATGCGGGATCTGGCCAAGCTGGAACGCCGCAAGTGAGCACACTCTAGGCGGACCTTGTGCAGCAGGGCATCAAGATCCGGATAGTCCCTCAGAAAACTCTGCACAACCAAATTGAGCACATGTGCCAGACATGGGATGTGAGTGAGGTTGCCAAGGGCCAAAGCTGCCACCAGATTTCGGCCATTGTCACACACTACCATGCCTGGCTGGAGATTCGCTGGCAGTAACCACACATCGCTCTCCTGCTTGATGGCATTCCAGAGCTCCTGCGCTGTGTGGCTTCGATGCCCCAATGAAACTAGTTTCAAGACGGCCTGCTGACGTTTGGCCACGGCTGTGCTCATGTCGGTCATAGGTAAACGTTCACGGGTCCATGTGGGGGTGGACTGTGACGGATCCTGCAGAGAGGAATCAGAGGAACTGGTGTAAGAGGAGGAGTCGATGCGTACAGACTGGATTCCTGCAATCCTTGGAGTGGGCAGGACACGTCCTGCGCCACTCGCACGATCTGTACCTGGCTCAACAACATTAACCCAATGGGCAGTGAGGGAAACATATCGCCCCTGTCCATGCTGACTGGTCCACGCATCGGTGGTGAGGTGGACCTTGCTACTGACGGCGTTCAGTAGCGCATGTTTTATGTTTGCCTCAACATGCCTGTGCAGGGCAGGGACAGCCTGCCTGCTGAAGTAAAAGCGGCTGGGCACCTTGTACTGTGGGACTACCAATGCCATCAAGTCACGGAAGCTGTCAGTCTCCACCAGCCTGAACGAGAGCATTTCCAGGGACAACAGTTTGGCAATGCCTGCATTCAGAGCCTGTGCTCGGGGGTGGTTGGCCGAGAATGCCCGCCTTTTCTCCCATGCCTGTACTACCGATGGCTGTAGAGTAGACTGGGAGTGTGAGGATGACTGGGAAGGTGGTGCTGTGGGTGGAATTACACAAGGTCTCTGGGAGGAAGCCAAACCAGCTGTGCGTGAGCTGGAGGAAGAGGCAACACGAGCTGAAGAGGTGGTAGCTGCCGCTGTTGGTTGGCCTACATCTTCAGTGTGTTTCTGTAACTCCACCGCGTGCCTGGTCCGCACATGTTTCCACATATTTGTGGTATTGAGGCTGCTGACATTTTTCCCTCTTTTTACTTTATGATGACACAGCTTGCATTTGACAAAACAAATGTCATCTGCAACTGTGTCAAAAAAGGACCAGGCACTGCAAGTCTTGGGAGCGCCCTTTTTGGCTTTGGAAAGAGACAGGCTCCTAACGGGTGCCAAAGTGGAGGCTACAGGCTCCGCAGTCTTCCCCCTCCCTCTCCCTCTTTGGCCCGTAAGAGGAAGCTCTTCCTCTGAGCTGCTCCCACCACCTTCCTGTTCCTCACGCCACGATGGGTCAAGGACCTCATCATCTCCACTACCCTCTGCCACCAACTGCTCCTCCTGGGTAGTCTCAGCAGCACAGTACGCACGAGAAAGCGGCACCTGAGTTTCATCATCAGATGCGTACTGCGCTGTGGTCACCGGAGGCACTGGCCCACCTGCCTCTTCAGAGTCAGAGAGAAAAAGGTGTTGGGCATCACTGCACACTGCCTCTTCTTCCATTTCTCCAATGCTGCTTGGCTGGCCCCCTGTTTCCAAGCCAAGAGATTCAGAGAACAGAAGTAGAGACGGCTCCTGTCCTGGGCTCTCTGACTGCCTGGCCAATTTGGCAGGTGGTGAAGAGACAGATGGCTGCTCTCCAGTGCTCTGTGCCTGAGAGGATGTGGCACTAACTAAAGTCGATGCCGAGGCGTTAGCTGCCATCCACCCGACAACGGCTTCAATTTGGTCTTCACGCAGCAGCGGTGCACGGCGCTCTCCGACAAAGCTGCGCATGAAGGACTGTTCCCTGCTGAAACTGAGTGACGACGAGTCACCGGCGCCCGCAGCAGGCACAGAATCACCACGTCCTCTCCCTGCTCCTCTCCCTGCTCCGCGCCCACGCCCACGTGCCTTACTCCCTGCCCTCTTCATCTTGGTTGACAGATAAAGATAAGCAGAAAAGTACTAAGGCCTTAGTGTGCTTATTCCTGAAATGCTCCTTCTAACAGGTGTAAGAAACACTAATGTTGTAAAGTGTGGACTAAACTTTATTATTTTTCAAATGTGGCCTACACAAGTGTTAAGTTGTGTTTGGTGAACTTAACTTTTTTTTTGGTGCAGATCGGGCTACAGAGCTAGTTTAAATCACACGGAGACCGTGCAGACAGCCGTAAACGGCGCTGCAAGGCCAAAAAACCCTCCTCTAGGTTATCCTATATAGTGTTTTTCCACTATTTAGCTGGATACAAGTGGAAAGACACTAATAGGAATTTTTTTTTTTCAAATTTTAAACTGGCTGCACTATTTGAAAAAAAGGAAATTGTTTTTCAAGGTAACATAGTAACATAGTAACATAGTTAGTAAGGCCGAAAAAAGACATTTGTCCATCCAGTTCAGCCTATATTCCATCATAATAAATACCCAGATCTACGTCCTTCTACAGAACCTAATAATTGTATGATACAATGTTGTTCTGCTCCAGGAAGACATCCAGGCCTCTCTTGAACCCCTCGACTGAGTTCGCCATCACCACCTCCTCAGGCAAGCAATTCCAGATTCTCACTGCCCTAACAGTAAAGAATCCTCTTCTATGTTGGTGGAAAAACCTTCTCTCCTCCAGACGCAAAGAATGCCCCCTTGTGCCCGTCACCTTCCTTGGTATAAACAGATCCTCAGCGAGATATTTGTATTGTCCCCTTATATACTTATACATGGTTATTAGATCGCCCCTCAGTCGTCTTTTTTCTAGACTAAATAATCCTAATTTCGCTAATCTATCTGGGTATTGTAGTTCTCCCATCCCCTTTATTAATTTTGTTGCCCTCCTTTGTACTCTCTCTAGTTCCATTATATCCTTCCTGAGCACCGGTGCCCAAAACTGGACACAGTACTCCATGTGCGGTCTAACTAGGGATTTGTACAGAGGCAGTATAATGCTCTCATCATGTGTATCCAGACCTCTTTTAATGCACCCCATGATCCTGTTTGCCTTGGCAGCTGCTGCCTGGCACTGGCTGCTCCAGGTAAGTTTATCATTAACTAGGATCCCCAAGTCCTTCTCCCTGTCAGATTTACCCAGTGGTTTCCCGTTCAGTGTGTAATGGTGATATTGATTCCCTCTTCCCATGTGTATAACTTTACATTTATCATTGTTAAACCTCATCTGCCACCTTTCAGTCCAAGTTTCCAACTTATCCAGATCCATCTGTAGCAGAATACTATCTTCTCTTGTATTAACTGCTTTACATAGTTTTGTATCATCTGCAAATATCGATATTTTACTGTGTAAACCTTCTACCAGATCATTAATGAATATGTTGAAGAGAACAGGTCCCAATACTGACCCCTGCGGTACCCCACTGGTCACAGCGACCCAGTTAGAGACTATACCATTTATAACCACCCTCTGCTTTCTATCACTAAGCCAGTTACTAACCCATTTACACACATTTTCCCCCAGGCCAAGCATTCTCATTTTGTGTACCAACCTCTTGTGCGGCACGGTATCAAACGCTTTGGAAAAATCGAGATATACCACGTCCAATGACTCACCGTGGTCCAGTCTATAGCTTACCTCTTCATAAAAACTGATTAGATTGGTTTGACAGGAGCGATTTTTCATAAACCCATGCTGATATGGAGTTAAACAGTTATTCTCATTGAGATAATCCAGAATAACATCCCTCAGAAACCCTTCAAATATTTTACCAACAATAGAGGTTAGACTTACTGGCCTATAATTTCCAGGTTCACTTTTAGAGCCCTTTTTGAATATTGGCACCACATTTGCTATGCGCCAGTCCTGCGGAACAGACCCTGTCGCTATAGAGTCACTAAAAATAAGAAATAATGGTTTATCTATTACATTACTTAGTTCTCTTAGTACTCGTGGGTGTATGCCATCCGGACCCGGAGATTTATCTATTTTAATCTTATTTAGCCGGTTTCGCACCTCTTCTTGGGTTAGATTGGTGACCCTTAATATAGGGTTTTCATTGTTTCTTGGGATTTCACCTAGCATTTCATTTTCCACCGTGAATACCGTGGAGAAGAAGGTGTTTAATATGTTGGCTTTTTCCTCGTCATCTACAACCATTCTTTCCTCACTATTTTTTAAGGGGCCTACATTTTCAGTTTTTATTCTTTTACTATTGATATAGTTGAAGAACAGTTTGGGATTAGTTTTACTCTCCTTAGCAATGTGCTTCTCTGTTTCCTTTTTGGCAGCTTTAATTAGTTTTTTAGATAAAGTATTTTTCTCCCTATAGTTTTTTAGAGCTTCAATGGTGCCATCCTGCTTTAGTAGTGCAAATGCTTTCTTTTTACTGTTAATTGCCTGTCTTACTTCTTTGTTTAGCCACATTGGGTTTTTCCTATTTCTAGTCCTTTTATTCCCACAAGGTATAAACCGCTTACACTGCCTATTTAGGATGTTCTTAAACATTTCCCATTTATTATCTGTATTCTCATTTCTGAGGATATTGTCCCAGTCTACCAGATTAAGGGCATCTCTAAGCTGTTCAAACTTTGCCTTCCTAAAGTTCAATGTTTTTGTGACTCCCTGACAAGTCCCCCTAGTGAAAGAAAGGTGAAACTGTACAATATTGTGGTCGCTATTTCCTAAATGCCCAACCACCTGCAGATTTGTTATTCTGTCAGGTCTATTAGATAGTATTAGGTCTAAAAGTGCTGCTCCTCTGGTTGGATTCTGCACCAATTGTGAAAGATAATTTTTCTTGGTTATTAGCAGAAACCTGTTGCCTTTATGGGTTTCACAGGTTTCTGTTTCCCAGTTAATATCCGGGTAGTTAAAGTCCCCCATAACCAGGACCTCATTATGGGTTGCAGCTTCATCTATCTGCTTTAGAAGTAGACTTTCCATGCTTTCTGTTATATTTGGGGGTTTGTAACAGACCCCAATGAGAATTTTGTTACCATTTTTCCTTCCATGAATTTCAACCCATATGGACTCGACATCCTCATTCCCTTCGCTAATATCCTCCCTTAAAGTGGACTTTAGACAAGACTTTACATAGAGACAAACCCCTCCTCCTCTCCGATTTTTACGATCCTTTCTAAACAGACTGTAACCCTGTAAGTTAACTGCCCAGTCATAGCTTTCATCTAACCATGTCTCGGTTATTCCCACTATGTCAAAGTTACCTGTAGATATTTCTGCTTCTAGTTCTTCCATCTTGTTTGTCAGGCTTCTGGCGTTTGCGAGCATGCAGTTTAGAGGATTTTGTTTTGTTCCAATCTCCTCACTGTGGATTGTTTTAGAAATGTTCTTACCTCCCTTCTGAGTATGTTTTCCTGGGTCGTCTTTGTTCGAGTCTAATGTTTTTCTTCCCGTCCCCTCTTCTTCTAGTTTAACGCCCTCCTGATGAGTGTAGCGAGTCTTCTGGCGAATGTGTGTTTCCCAGGTTTGTTGAGGTGTAGTCCGTCTCTGGCGAGGAGTCCATCATACCAGTAATTCACACCGTGGTCCAGGAATCCAAATCCTTGTTGTCTGCACCATCGTCTTAGCCAGTTGTTTGCATCAAGGATCCTGTTCCATCCAGGTATGAGGCAGTAACGCACCCTGAGCTGAATCCAACCGGCTATGGCTGCACACAGACTACAGGGCGAGCTGCGCTCACACAGAGACCATGCAGACAGCCGTAAACGGCGCTGCAAGGCCCAAAAAAAAACCTCTAGGTTATCCTATGTAGTGTTTTTCCACAATTGAGCTGGAGACTGGTGGAAAGACACTAATAGGAATTTTTTTTTTTCAAATTTTAAACAGGCTGCACTATTTCAAAAAAAGGAAAATTTTTCTCAAGGTATGAGCCAGTAACGAACCCTGAGCTGAATCCAACCGGCTATGGCTGCACACAGACTACAGGGCGAGCTGGGCTCACACGGAGACCGTGCAGACAGCCGTAAACGGCGCTGCAAGGCCCAAAAACCCCCCTCTAGGTTATCCTATGTAGTGTTTTTCCACAATAGAGCTGGAGACTGGTGGAAAAACACTAATAGGAAATTTGAGAAAAAATGTGCAGCAGGCTGCACTAAGAGCAAAAAAGAACAACTGTGTGAGGCAGTGTGAACCCCCCCTGAGCTGAATACAACCGGGTATATGGCTGCACACAGACTACAGAGTGAGCTGCACACACACACACACACAGAGACCTTGCAGAACGCTGTTAAAACAGCGCTGCAAGGCAAGAGCAAGGTGAACAGTGAAGAACACACAGCGTTTTGCTAAATTAGCCTTTGGAAAGGAAAATAAAGCAATTAGCAAGCTCAACTGGCCCTCAGTTAGAACACAGCGTCCTGTCCCTAACTGAAATCACAGCAGAGTGAGCGCAAAATGGCGGCAGCGCTTTTTTATAGTGCAGAGTGACATCATTTCAGCAGCCAATCCCAGCCTTGCCAGTACTTACATGCCCACCATGCTAAACAGGATGTGCCCACACTTCCAATCATTCCTCATTGGCTGCTGCGTTCAATTTGAATTCTGGGAACTTCCGATTCCGGTATCCGATACGCAGGAAGTATCGGAATTCGGTATCGGAATTCCGATACCGCAAATATCGGCCGATACCCGATACTTGCGGTATCGGAATGCTCAACACTACTCCTGAGACAACGCTTTCCTTTGCTTCCTCTGGTCCATGTTGAGTGTGATACTTTTTATTCTGTGGAAGCATGGTTGAAAAGCAATGTCTGACCTTCATCTGTTCATTTTCATAGATCTTATATTTATTATTACTTTTGTCAGATTGAAGTTATTTCTGTGACCATTGTGGGTTTTTCTGTCATTAAATGAGGGGGACCAATAAGTTTGACCACGGGTGTATAAACTGAAATGACAGCTGGTTAAGCTTTCCCAGGCTCCTTTTGTGATGGATGAGGTGATGGACTGGTCTTCAGGGTCAGGTGGTCACATAATTTGTCTTGTTCTTCTGCAACACTTGAAAAAAAAAACAATTCTAGTCACCTTTCCCGGCTCCAATGACACACAGTGTCCTCTTCTGCAACCGGTGCAGGAGCCGCCAGCTGACTTCGGCGTCCCCACCATCGCGCATGGTGTCACTGCCATATGCCCCCTAGTCATGGGCACACCGAGGTCACCTGCTGGACGCAAATTGCCAGAGGCGTGTACTGCAGTGGAACTGGCAGTTCCCCGGTGCTGAAATATATTTCAGCTGAATGTGCGTCCGAGGATGCAGATCAAGCGGAAAAATCCACTGGTGTCAGCCGGCTTCACTCCAACTCTGGGCCTGGTGCAGCCGCATCGGCAATTGTCTGCTCCCAAGAAACCACGTTAAGCGATACTTACCCTTAGGGCAGAGACAGACTGCGGTACTCCTCCTGTGAGAGTCACATCGTAAACCTCGTACTGGCTCTCCTGACCTGAGCTTGACATCGGCATAGTAATCCATCACGCTGTCCTGCCCAGGTCGGGAGAGGTGCCGGCCAGTCCGTGCAGTGCTATGCAATCCTCGCACAAGAAATACGTCTATCTCTGCCCTTACACACACTGTCTATTGTGTCTCAGGTACTAATAAATATATATGTACTTAGTTACGGTATATATACACATTATCTAAGTTTATAGACTCATACATACCCAGATAACCACAGTACACCTAGATACATGTACGCACTGTGCACAGGTATATATATATATACATATATAATGTACTATCATCAGTGTGTATAGACACATACATACACAGATAACCACACATACACTGTGTTCCAAATTATTATGCAAATTACATTTTTCTCGGATTTTCCTAAATGTTCGGAGCAAATGACAGTCAGTCTAATAAAAGTCATCACCCGTTAGATTATACATGGAATTTTATTGAAGAAACCTCCCAATGATAACAGTATAATCTCCAAAATGAATAAAATCCCACAATGCACTGTTCCAAATTATTAGGCCCAGTAGAATTTCTAAACATTTGATATAAAGAACTGAAAAGTCTAATTTGTGGAATTTGCAGCATTAGGAGGTCACATTCACTGAACAAAAAGCTATTTAACTCCTAAACCTCCTAACAGCCAAGTTACATGTAACATCGGACCCTTCTTTGCTGTCACATTCACAAATCTTGCATTCTTGAGTTTTTGGAGAGTTTCTTCTTGTATTTCTTCCCTCCCAGAGCCGCTGATTTGATGTGAACGGCCTCCCACCCTCATAGATCTTTGGCTTGATGATTCTCCAAAGGTTCTCTATAGGGTTGAGGTCAGGTGAAGATGGAGGCCGCACCATGAGTTTATCTCCTTTTATGCCCATAGCAGCCAATGACTCAGATTCTTTGCAGCATGAGATGGGGCATTGTCAGCATGAAGATGATTTTGCGCCTGGTTTCTGCGTTTTAGACCATGGAAGAAAGTTGTCAGTCAGAAACTATATATACTTTACAGAGGTCATTTTCACACCTTCAGGAACCTTAAAGGGCCGTACCAGCTGTTTCCCCATGATTCTGGCCCAAAACATGACTCCTCCACCTCCTTGCTGAGGTCGCAGCCTTGTTGGGACATGGTGGCCATCCACCAACCATCCACTACTCCATCCATCTGGACCATCCAGGGTTTCTTGACACTCATCAGTAAACAAGACTGTTTGAAAATTATTTGTCATGTAAGTCTGGGCCCACTGCAACCGTTTCTGCTTGTGAACACTGTTCAGGGGTGGCTGAATAGTAGGTTTATGCACCACAGCAAGACTGTGAAGGATCCTACACCTTGAGGTTCGAGGGACTTCAGAGGCACCAGCAGCTTCAAATATCTGTTTGCTGGTTTGTAATGGCTTTTTAGCAACTGGTCTCTTAATCCGATGAACTTGCCTGGCAGAAACCTTCCTCATTATGCCTTTATCTGCACAAACTCTGTGCTCAGAATCAGCCACAAATCTCTTAACAGTACGATGATCACACTTAAGTTTTTGGGAAATATCTCATATTTTCATCCCTTGACCAAGGCATTGCACTATTTGTTGCTTTTCAGCAGCAGAGAGATCCTTTTTCTTTCCCATGTTACTTAAGAACTGTGGCTGCTTAATAATGTGGAACATCATTTTTAAGTTGTTTACCTTTAATTAGAATCACCTGGAAAACTAATAATCACATGTGTTTAAGATTGATTTCAGTGATCCATTGAGCCCTGATACACAATAACATCCACGAGTTTATTTGAAAAACAAAAAAATTAAATCTTTATGAAACTTAAATCCAATTTGCATAATTTGGAACACAGTGTAGATACATGTAAGCACTGTGCACAGGTATATATATATATATATATATATATATATATATACCGTATGTACTCGAGTATAAGCCGACCCTCCTAATTTTGCCACAAAAAACTGGGAAAACTTATTGACTCGAGTATAAGCCTAGGGTGGAAAATGCAGCAGCTACCGGTAAATTTCAAAAATAAAAATAGATATCAATAAAAGTAAAATTAATTGAGACATCAGTAGGTTAAGTGTTTTTGAATATCCATATTGAATCAGGAGCCCCATATAATGCTCCATACAGTTCATGATGGCCCCATAAGATGCTCCATATTAAAATATACCCCATATAATGCTGCATAAAGGTTAATAATGGCCCCATAAGATGCTCCATAGAGATATTTGCCCCATATAACGCTGCACATGGCCCCATAGATGATCCATACAGACACTTGCCCCATTTGCTGTTGCTACGATTAAAAAAATAAAAAATCACATACTCCCCTCTCGTCGCTCAGGCCCCCGGCACTTGCTATATTCACCTGCTACCCGTTCCAGCGCCGACCGCCGCTGTGTCATCCCCGTCCTCTGCACTGACTGTTCAGGCAGAGGGCGGCGCGCACTAATTGCGTCATCACGCCCTCTGACCTGAGCGTCACTGCAGAGGACGGGGAAGATGCCGCGGCACTGGAACGGGGAGTAGGTGAATATTGTGCACTGTCCCGGTCATACTCACCTGCTCCTGGCGCTGTCCCTTCACGTCTGTTACCCGCCGCCGGCAGCTTCTTCCTATAGTGAGCGGTCACATGGTACCACTCATTACAGTAATGAATATGCGGCTCCACCCCTATGGGAGTGAAGTGGGGTCTATATTCATTACTGTAACGAGCACAGGCTGGAGTGTCAGCGGAGGAAGAGGAGGAGGGCGGTCTGCTAGAGGAGGAAGAGGAGGAGGGCGGTCTGCTAGAGGAGGAAGAGGAGGAGGGCGGTCTGCTAGAGGAGATCCGACAGCTGGAGTCTCCAGTGAACCTGGACCACTTTTCCTTTGGTGAGGACGAGCCAGCAGAGGAATCCAAGAAGAGGAAGAAGACAAGGAAGGAGACCGCACGGGAGGTGGTGGGTTACAGATATGTACTGATGGATGATGTTACACCTACCGCCTCCTGTGTAAACCCCACCAAACCTAAAGGCACGGGCTCTGCAGTGGGTCCGGGGCATAGGCAAGGTGGGGAGAGGAGGAGGACGTCCGGCGGTGCTGCCGTCTGTGCGGGGAACAGTGCAGGGGGCGAGGCTGTGGTGGTACTCACGGAGCCGGACATAGGGCACCCCGAGGAGTTTCCCTCACTGCCCTCTGCGGCTAAGCCGGTTCTCACCGGGGCTGAGGGGGGCGAGGGGGATGTCCACGGCGTTGCGAAAGGGGGACGGTGTGGGCAGACTCCATCTCTGCTCGCTACGGCTGAGCCGGCCGACGCCGGGGCTGTGGGGGGCAGGTCCGAGAAACTTGGTGCGGCGAAAGGGGGGCGCACTGTTGTGACAGGGGCGCAGTGTGCCTCAGTAGAGAAGAGGCATGCGGCTGCGACAGGAGAGCAGCGAGTCCAAAAAGGACAAAAAAAGCAGGAAAAATCATCTGTGGGGAACACTGGGCGCCCTGCAGTGACGGGGGGACAGAGTGCTCCAGCGCCCAAACGTGACACCAGGACCCCGAAGTCTGTGGGTGCGGGGCAGGCGGCGCCCCCCAACAAGCAGCAGGCCCAGAATAATAAAATACAAACTACTGCAGTGCAAGGAGCTCCAGAGACACAACACAGCACCAATCAAGGGAAAACGGGTGTGGTGCTGCACCCCTCCCCCGGTCCAGCAGGTGTGAGTGCAGAGAAGCCAGACACAAGTGAGGAAGGAATGGGTGTGACTGTGGAAGGTGCAGAGAACACTGGAAAAATGGTGGTGAGAATACTGGTAATAAAGTGACGGGAAGTGGTGGCAATGGTAAGGGGAATGATGGGAGTAGTAGTGGAGTGAATGGTGGGAGTAGTGGTGGAGTGAATGATGGGAGTAGTGGTGGAGTGAATGGTGGGAGTAGTGGTGGAGTGAATGGTGGGAGTAGTGGTGGAGTGACTGGTGGGAGTAGTGGTGGAGTGAACGGTGGGAGTAGTGGTGGAGTGAACGGTGGGAGTAGTGGTGGAGTGAACGATGGGAGTAGTGGTGGAGTGAACGATGGGAGTAGTGGTGGAGTGAACGATGGGAGTAGTGGTGGAGTGACTGGTGGGAGTAGTGGTGGAGTGAACGATGGGAGTAGTGGTGGAGTGAACGATGGGAGTAGTGGTGGAGTGAACGATGGGAGTAGTGGTGGAGTGAACGATGGGAGTAGTGGTGGAGTGACTGGTGGGAGTAGTGGTGGAGTGAACGATGGGAGTAGTGGTGGAGTGAACGATGGGAGTAGTGGTGGAGTGAACGATGGGAGTAGTGGTGGAGTGAACGATGGGAGTAGTGGTGGAGTGAACGATGGGAGTAGTGGTGGAGTGAACGATGGGAGTAGTGGTGGAGTGAACGATGGGAGTAGTGGTGGAGTGAACGATGGGAGTAGTGGTGGAGTGAACGATGGGAGTAGTGGTGGAGTGAACGATGGGAGTAGTGGTGGAGTGAATGGTGGGAGTAGTGGTGGAGTGAATGGTGGGAGTAGTGGTGGAGTGAACGATGGGAGTAGTGGTGGAGTGAACGGTGGGAGTAGTGGTGGAGTGAACGGTGGGAGTAGTGGTGGAGTGAACGGTGGGAGTAGTGGTGGAGTGAACGGTGGGAGTAGTGGTGGAGTGAACGGTGGGAGTAGTGGTGGAGTGAACGGTGGGAGTAGTGGTGGAGTGAACGGTGGGAGTAGTGGTGGAGTGAACGGTGGGAGTAGTGGTGGAGTGAACGGTGGGAGTAGTGGTGGAGTGAACGGTGGGAGTAGTGGTGGAGTGAACGGTGGGAGTAGTGGTGGAGTGAACGGTGGGAGTAGTGGTGGAGTGAACGGTGGGAGTAGTGGTGGAGTGAACGGTGGGAGTAGTGGTGGAGTGAACGGTGGGAGTAGTGGTGGAGTGAACGGTGGGAGTAGTGGTGGAGTGAACGGTGGGAGTAGTGGTGGAGTGAACGGTGGGAGTAGTGGTGGAGTGAACGGTGGGAGTAGTGGTGGAGTGAACGGTGGGAGTAGTGGTGGAGTGAACGGTGGGAGTAGTGGTGGAGTGAACGGTGGGAGTAGTGGTGGAGTGAACGGTGGGAGTAGTGGTGGAGTGAACGGTGGGAGTAGTGGTGGAGTGAACGGTGGGAGTAGTGGTGGAGTGAATGGTGGGAGTAGTGGTGGAGTGAATGAGGAGAGCATTATTGGTGTTGGTGGAGGGGAAGCAGGTAGTGGTCCCGCTGCCCCCCCAGCGGTGGCGGGGGCTTCAGCCCCAAGCTATTCAGGAGCTGTCACTGCTGGGGGTAGTAGTGCGCCCTTGTCTGGTGACCCTGAGGATGGTGACTTGCAGCAGCGCTTCCTGGACGCCCTGAGGAGAGGGGAGAGTTCCATCAATGTAGAGGGGAGGGAGGTTGATCTGTCTTTCTGGATAGAGAGACACGGTCTTTCCGCCTTCCGAGATAGAGGGGCAGAGACTGTCTGGTCTCTGCCGACACCGGGGCAGAGGAGTAACTGTAGGAACGTGGCCCGTCTCCAGTGGGTAACAAGGATGCCTGCCCTGATCGGTGGAAGGTTGCTGAGCTCCTGCTGGGGATGGGCTTCGCCGCCGGTAGAAATACTGCTATTGCAGCTGCACAGGGGCCCGAAGGAGAGGGGGCCCGATCAGCTGCTGAACTGTCTTGTTCTCTGACAGAGCCAGCAGCAGCTTCTACACTAATAGGAGGGGGCCCATACCTGAGTCTTTTGCCATCAGAGAGGGGTGTGCACTCTGCAGAATATGTCAGGAGGGGCCCCTTCCTCTCCTTCTACTTGATGCTGCTGCTCACTCTATGATGCAGGAGCCTGGGATCTCTAGACATGCCCCCTGGGATTACTGCACACACCTCCGGGATTCCTGGACACACCCTCAGGATCTCTGGACATGCCTCCTGGGATTACTGCACAAACCTCCGGGATTCCTGGACACGCCTCTGGGATTCATGGACACGCCTCCTGGATTACGGGACTCGCCCCCGAGATTCCTAAAAACGCCCCCGGCTTCTCTGCGTCGTCCTTCAGGCACAGGCAGGAGGACAGGCCTGGTAAGTATGGCGGATCTCAGCCCACCCTGTCTCCTGCCTCCTCACTGCAGGGAGCAGCCTCCGAGCAGTCAGTACAGCTGACACGTCTCCTTCCTTCTGAGCAGTTCTGAGGTAACAACTGCACTGCCTTACCGCTGTGAACATTGGCCATCACACCAATCCCACGGCCTCCTGTACTGAGGGGGCTTTATTAGAAAACCGCTGCACTGGCCCCTTCAGAAGTAGCAGCTGCAGTGTGAAAGTGGCCTGAGAGGCCAGTGCAGTAATTCTCAGTCTACAGGGGCTCGGGGAGGGTGATGTGATGGCCGATGTTCACATGGGTCAGTACCTGCCAGAACTTCTCCGGAGGAAGGAGAAGAAGTGTCAGATGTACTCACAGCATGGAGGATGTTCTCTGCAGCTATCAGAGGTAGTGACCAGGCAGAAGGACCGGCGACAGCTGGAGATCTGACCAGTACGAGCTGATGGAGGACTGAAGACCGCCAGGATGGAGCTGCTGGAGATGGAAGAATGCACCTGCCAGAGGGACGACACGTGTAAGTCATAAAATGTGTACAGACTAACTATCATCTATGTGTGTATGTATATATATATATATATATATATATATATATATATATATATATATATATATATATACAGGGTGGAGCGCGGTAATTTGCTTTTTTGCACTGCATGCTGTGGCGGCACTGTCGGTCGAAGAGAGGGGAGAGTGGGTGTGGCTTACAGTGGCTGATGGGAGATTTGTATTCCTCTGCCTTTCAGTTGCCATCATGCAGTGGACACGTGAGGAGAGGTCATTTTGTGTTGAAGCGTATTTTTCAAATGCCCACTCGATCATTGCAGTGCAGCGTGCTTTTCGTTTACAATTCGCTGTTCCTCCACGCGGACGTGTTCCTGGACGGCAATCAATTGTAAATTGGGTGAATGCATTCAGAACAGCAGGGAATGTGTCATGTGTACGAAGGGGACCTGAGAGAAGGATTACAACACCACAAAACATCGAGAGAGTTAGAGCAGCAGTACTGCAATCTCCGAAACGCTCTGCTCGGAAGCAATCATTTGCTCTTGGCATTTCAAGACGTTCTCTCCACCGGATTCTTCATGATGAACTGAATTTTCACCCGTATAAAATGTGCGTGGTCCAACATTTGTCAGCATGGGACTATTTGACACGGCGGACCTCTTGTGAAGACATGTTAGCAACGATACCCCGTGACGCAATTGTGTTTTTTTCTGATGAGGCACATTTTCACCTCAGTGGGTGTGTAAACAAACAAAATATGCGTTACTGGAGTGAAACAAACCCCAGAGAAGTTCACGAGAGACCTCTGCATTCGGACCGCGTCACTGTGTGGTGCGCCATATCACGAGTAGGCATCATTGGTCCTTACTTTTTTCAGGATAATGGTCGTGCCATAACTGTGAACTCCGAACGGTACTTGTCTATGATACAGGATTATTTTCAGCCGGCTCTTGAGGCAATGGAACTAGAGGATACATGGTTCCAACAGGATGGTGCCACTGCACACACAGCGAGGGTTACCATGAATTGTTTGAGGCAAATGTTTCCTGGACGGCTTATCTCTTTGAGGGGAGATGTGAACTGGCCAGCACGCTCACCAGATTTAGCCCCATGCGATTTTTTCCTTTGGGGTTACCTGAAGTCTAAGGTGTATATCAACCGTCCCAACACCTTGGAAGACCTAAGGAACAATATTGAAGCTGAAATTGGCAGAATACCAGTGGACATGCTTGTTAGAGTTCATGAAAACTTCAGAAAACGTATGCAGCAGTGTGTGGATAGCGAAGGTCGACATTTGCCAGATACACTATTTAAAACCATGTAATTTAAAAATTCCATTACTGTTCAGTATAATTAAAATATTAAATAAATTTTTCTAATGATCATAATTTTTTTATTTCATTCCCAAATCAGCAAATTACAGCGCTCCACCCTGTATATATGTGTATATATATATATATATATATATATATATATATATACACCTGTGTACAGTGCTTACATGTATCTATGTGTGATGTGGTTATCTGTGTATGTATGTGTCTATACACACTGATCATAGTATGTAGCACCCCAGGTAACCGGTTGTTACAGTGATGTTGCCTTCCCTTCGGGGAGGGTAAGATCATGCTCAGAGGCAATGGAGTTCTCTTTATCAGGTAAGGCACTCACACACAACACATTTGAAATCCAGGCCAGGAGGGGGAGCTCAGGACCCGGATTCAGCGGAGCTTCCCTAAGCTTTAGGTATCCTGATCTGGAGGAGCTAGTTAGTTGTTCAGACAGAGACACTGAAGGAGAAGGAAGTCTGGAACTGAGTGCAGACAGAGAGGCCTGGCTGCCACGTGGGAGCTGCAGCCTCTTGAAGAGAGAGAACTTGAAGGGTTGTTGTATGTGGTGGAGCTACAGAGGAAAAGAGCAGAGGAGAGAGAAAGGACTCAGAGAGGAACAGCGGTAGGACACCCTCAGAGCCAGAGCGCAGTTCCGGGTACCGGGAGCCTGAAGCCTTAGTGGAACTGTACGACACTTGGCCGATCCGGAGGGCTCAGAACTCTATACTCGTATAATTGGCCCACACCACACCTGAGACGCAGCAGCACCTAAGGAGCCCGGGGCATGATAGAGTCCCTGTAAAAAAGGCTCAAGCTGCCCGTCATGCAGGTACCTGTCCCAGGACAGGGGCAATAGAAGCAGAAAGCTTCAGGCAGCAGGGACTTCATATACAGCTAGTTGGAAAGGCTCACGAACCTCAACTGGAAAGGAGATTCTCCCATTGCCTCTGAACCGGCCGGACCACCATCACCCATGCCTGGTACCCTGGACTGTGGCCTGCAACTACAGTAAACCAGGTAAAGACTTACAACTTGTGTCCTTTACTCATTTTTCCGGCCTACAGCCTACACCATCGTCATACACTTCAGGACCTCTGGGGACCCCGCTTCACCTGTAGGAGGCGTTACCATCAGGATGTTCCTGGGCTCTCCTTCCTGGGGCCTGGGGCGCCCCTGTCTCCCTCTCTGGGCGGACGATGAACCGTCTCAGGGTTGGTGTAGGTGGGTATGGTTCTTCTCACCCATCCCGACCTCCTTAGTCCCTCTTGGGCCGGATGCTGCTGCTGCTCTCTGTCCCCCGCCGGCACAGACCGGAGAACAGAAGCCTGAAAAGCCATGCCGGCCTCCCAGGAAGCCTGCCTCTCCCTGGGGAGAAGAGAGGCCGACTCTGGGCCTCCTCCTGAAAGTGCTGGAGCTCATGAGACAGGTGCTGCTCCTAGCAGGGTGTGGCTGATTGTGAGCACCTATCCTCCAGTCTCTTCCTCCCCCAGTAATGGCTGATAACAGGGAGTAATAGATTGTGGTCTCCTGTCCTACAGTCTCCTCCCCCAGTAATGGCTGATAACAGGGAGTAATAGATTGTGGTCTCCTGTCCTACAGTTTTCTCCCCCAGCAATGGCTGATAACAGCGGGTAATAGCAGGCGTCAGCTGTACTTACCGTGGGTCATGTTGGCAGTGCTCGCCTTCCACAGTTCCTCCAGCACATGCTCCTGCCGGGTGGTCTTGTTGTGTGAGGACGTCTCCAGTCTCAGGAAGATCATGGCCCCCAGGATGCTGTAGAGGATCAGGGCGCAGACCAGGCAGATGTGGGGGAATAGCGCCCAGAGGAGGCGGGTGAGTCGCCCGCTGCAGCACTGCTCCTGTGACATGCTGCAGCCGGAGGAGAGTGGAAGTAGTGACCGGCTGTCAGCTGTGGGTTACTGGCCCCCTCCCTCATGTGCGCAGCTCTCAGCCCCACACTAAGGCATCCCAGCGGAGGAAGTGCAGCCAAGAGCAGCACTCTACTTAATGCAGCCAGGAGCTAGTTATTGATCTGTTGGATGAAGTGCAGGGGCTGAGATGCTAGTAGGCTGTTGTATCTAAGGCTGCCATGTGTGATACTGTCTGCTGAGCCGTGTACAGTATGTGTATCTCAGGTAGCCTCCACACCCTACATTTTACTCCAATCACATTTAAAGCTGCAGTTTGGAACATTAGGCCTCATTCTGTAGTTTGGATCCTTTGTCTGCGGCAACACAGTATTTGAGGAAAGCCGTTTACTTATGGGTATGTTGCCCAGTTATAGATACTTGGGGTTTTGTGGCTGCAGTGGGTGTTGTGGGGGCTGGGAGGGCGGAGGGCACATTTAGCTCAAGAGTGGTCTGTGTTAGTGATACTCAGAGGCACAGCTCAGGGGGTGAAACATCGGAGTAACCCTCAACCAGGTAACACTGATTACAAGGACAGTGGAGCCCCTTAATAGTGGGTACAGGGGAACCTCAGCAGATGACCACGCTGTTGCTGAAAATAATCTCTGTACAAAGCCCAGCACTGATATAACCGCCATATGGTGACTATATAGTAGTATTCTGACTCTTCAAGGCAGTAGGAGTCTCTAAATCCTTAGCCATCAATCCCTTACATACCTGTATGATTGTTGTACTCACATGCCAGGCGTCCTCAGATATTACAAGTAAGTACAGCTAAGTTGGCACTAAGAGTCCAGGAGAAACAGAGTTGATTTTCTCTGAAATCTTGTATTAAAGCGAACCTCTCACCCCCAAAATCGAAGATGAGCTAAGCCCACCATCATCAGGGGCTTATCTACAGCATTCTGTAATTCTGTAGTTAAGTCCCTGATGTATCCTGAAAGATGAGAAAAAGAGGTTAGATTATACTCTCCTGGGGGGGCGGTCAGATCCGATGGGCGTTGTGATCCAGTCTTGTCTTCAAGTTGCGGCTCTGGCTCCGGCGTACTTTGTCTGCCCTGTTGAGTGCGCAGGCGCCGGGCCTCTCCGACCTTTCCCGGCGCTTGCGCACCGCAATACTTTTCCCTGCCCTCAACAGGGCAGACAAAGTACGTCTGCGCCAGAGCTGCGGCCTGAATACAAGAAGAGGACGTCATCGTAAGAAAATGGGAGGCCCAGGACCGGACCGCAACGCCTATCGGACCAGACCGCAGTGGGACCGCCCCTGGGTGATTATAATCTAACCTGTTTTTCTCATCTTTCAGGATACATCAGGGGCTTATCTACAGCATTACTGAATGCATTACAGAATGCTGTAGATAAGCCCTTGATGCCGGTGGCCTTAGCTCATCTTTGATTTTGGGGGTGACAGGTTCCCTTTAAGCACAACGCAGCAGGTGGAAAGCGTAATCCCAAACAGAGAAGTACACATGTACATCCAAAGATGACTACAGCAAACTGATAATGAAGAAGAAGGGAAGAGCAAGGGCTAACATCATAAACTACAGAAGAGAAGAAGGGACACACTTCAAAAGACAAATCTTCTCCCTAGCAAAAACAGAATTAAATGCATAGCACAGAAAATACATAACAAGTTGTTCCCCATTCATGGGACACAACACTCCCCATCTGAAAGCTACAGATTTCACAATGTCTCTGTATGATGTGAAGAGTCATTGCTGTCCAACGCCAACATGGAACCTGAAAAGAGAGAGAAGAAAACAATATGCAACAATTATGCAGCAATTCAAGTCCATACTTGAGCGATGATGCATAGTCCTTGAAAAAGAAATAAAAAATTAATATGAGTTCAGTAGTAAAACCCATCTTCGGGTTGGGCAAGCCGCAACAAGCCAACTCATTCACCAACCCAACAATCAAACGGTAATGTTTAATCCTCGGAGAAGTGTTCACGTCCGGTTGCACGCAGATCGTTTTATGTCCTAACACGGCTGGGGTATTAGGAAGTATGCTCCCCGCCGTGACGGAGTCCAGCAACAATGTTCAGTTTGCGTGACGTCCTCCTTCGGTAGAAGTAGCATGAGTTCAGGGACTGGGCGAAAGAAGATTTGAGTTGAACTCCCTTTTGTCACCTTGAATTCTACCTTCCAAGTCTTTCCGTCATCGCTGGGTACAACCTTGGTGATAAGGCCCATCGGCCAGTGGTTACGATGAGCCTCTTTGTCTTTTAAAAGACTGAGATCTCCTTCTTGTAGGTTAGGAGTTGACAGTTTTGAAGCAGACGCAGATATTCAGTCTTCCACCGGTGCCAGAATACATTAGACAGATGTTGTACCTGCTTCCACTGACATCTGAAAATGTCTTTGTGATCAAAGTCTCCGGGAGGGACTGGAACAGTTCTGATCTTCTGTGTAAGGAGTGTAGCTGGAGTGAGAATCATTGGAGCATCGGGGTTGGATGATACCAGAACCAAAGGTCTGGCTTTTTTCATAGCTGACACCTCTGCGAGGAATGTGACCAGCACTTCATGGGTGAGAGGAAGCTTGTGGTCCAGCAACATGGAATGAAGAATTCTTCGTGCAATTCCAATCATGCGTACCCAGAATCCACCCATGTGTGGTGAGTGTGGAAGATTGAACACCCAGGTGCAGCCGTTATTGGTCAAGAAGTTGTCTAACTGCAATTCCTTGCAAGCCCTTACAAATTTAGCTCCACAGTCGGACCTGAGTTCCTTAGCAGTCCCACAGATGGAAAAGAATCTTCTTAGGGCATTGATGAATCAAGAAGAGTCCATGGCTTCAATAAACTCAATGTGAACTAAACGGATACTGAGACAGGTAAATAGAACAGTCCATCGCTTACTGTTTGCATCTCCACCACAAGTTCTCCTAGTACTGACCAACCGAGGATATCTACCCCGACATAAGAGAATGGCTGATCTGTACTTAGAAAATCTGTTGGAAAATTCGCCATCTGCTGGTACTGATGTCTTCTTCTTAACCTTTGGCACTTAAAGCATCTATGGAGCATAGAGGAAAAACATCTCTTCATTCCAACGATCCAAAGACAAAGGACCTGATGCCACATTCGCTAAGCTGTCTGCCTTGATGCTGTATGTCACGCTCACGCCGACTGGTGGGCGCGAGCTCTGGGGGTTTGTGGCCCCACTGTGCCACGAACCAGACTACCCTGGAAGGGGCGTAACTATGACAGCTGCCTTGGTCTTCGCTGGAGCCTCTAATGGTGATGTCAGACTTGTGCAGCAGGCAGCTGCCAGGTGCTACTCCAGGGTGGTGTCTGGCTGTGGCTGCTGATCCCACTTGGAGAACAGGAACACTAGGACAGGTGCTGGCATCAGGCAGGACTGGCAGATGAGCATGGATGAAACGGCCTTGTGCAGGCATGTACTACGGAGGACAGAGAATGAACTTCAATCCAATATTGCAGCCAGCATGCAGCCAGCGGGTAAGGAAAGGGTGAATCAAACACCCGAAAACCCCGCCTCTATGGCTGAAGATTGTTCCCTCCAAATTCAGGTGACAGAGTCCCTTTAACCCCCAATGACCAGAAAAGGAAAAAAGGTTTAAATCTGAGGGAAACCAGATCTGCCACAGATCCAAACATGGATCGTGACAGTACCCCCCTTTCAATGAGTGGCCTCTGGACACTCAACATCAGACCTCGCCAGACCTACCTACGGTGAGGACGCCTCGATCCACCAGAGTTCACCTCGTCAGTCACCTGACTCTCAGGTTTATGGCAAACGCGACTTGATGAAAGTGCCATCAACGAAGGCTCCGGAGGAGCCACAAATCTCCAGAGGGCAGACCTGGGGAATGAGTTGTGTACATGCATAACTGGGGGTAACTCCAACTGAAAAGTTCCCGGGCTAAGAATAGCCGACACCCGATATGGCCCAATCACCCTGGAACTTCAGGTCCCAGTTGCACACTTCCACCTGATGTTTTTGGTGGACACCCATACATACTCATTCACACACAGGTCCGGACCTGAACGTTTATTTCCATGTAAACATTTGCCACAGGACGGAGAATTCTTTGAGGAATTGACAACAGAGGTGTCCCCCTGTGTCACTACACTCACACCCCCACAATGCTCCGAGAGAACCACCACCCTCATCTGACCCCTCCTCCTAAGAGGTCTCTGACACTCAGGGTTAACCTGTAGTGAGGGTAAAGTCATGCCCCTAGTCCCTGACAGCACCTCTGCTGCCCCCACTGAAGGGGAAGGGGTAGGTTTTAGAAGAACGGCAGAGATCGTAGCTCCCGGGCAGCAGTCCTTACACAACTGACCCCAGCTGACTACTTCCTTGGACCGCCAGTCTATGACCGGGTTATGTCTTTTCAACCAAGGGAGTTCTAAAACCATGGGAGTTGGTATGCCCTCCAAGACGTAGCATGATAAATACTCTTCATGACAAGCCCCTATACGCAGATGTATATTGTCTACGACTTGTGTAATGCTCCCCTGGCTGAGCGGAGCAGAGTCAATGGCCTGGACGCTTAAGGGTTTTGCTAGCCTCCTGCTCATCAGGCCACGGGTCTGGACAAAATGAGCATCCACTAAATTGACTCCTGCTCCACTGTCCACAAGCACTGGAATATTCTCAGTTACCCCCCCAATAGCCACCTCAGCAGGTAAGGTACACTGAGACAAAAATATTGGAGGAAATATACACACCCTGGTCGCCTCCCTCCACACGACCAGGGGGACGCGGCTCTTTAGATGGTGCAGGTACTTTGGCACGTGCTGGGCAGAGATTGATAAAATGACCGGTCTGCCCACAGTAGAAACATGCCCCCACTCCACGGTGAACCACAGGCAACCCAGTTTGGGAACCAACTCCTCCCACCAGCATGGGTTCGTCCGCCTGCCCAGGTGTGTCCTCCTTCCTGGCAAGGACTATAGGGGGCACATTTGGTGTATGCCTCTCCCTCAAGCGTCTATCCACCCGGATCGCAAGGGACATGGCGGCCTCCAACGATCTGGGGGCTGCGTACTGCACCAGAGTATCTTGCAACCAAGGGGACAGACCCTGCACAAAATGGCTCCTAAGGGCAGGGTCATTCCACTGTGTCTGTGGCCCACCTCCTGAACTCTGAACAGTAATCCTCAGCCGGCCGACCCCCCTGCTTGATCTTACGGAGTCGGGATTCTGCCAGGGAGACGCTATCTGGATCACCATATACCAGAGCCAGAGCCGTAAAAAACTCGTCCACCGACGGTAGGGATGGTGAACCGGTCGACAGGGAGAAGGCCCAGGATTGGGGATCACCCTTAAGAAGGGAAACGATGATACCCACCCGTTGTTCCTCACTCCCTGATGAACGAGGGCGGAGCCTGAAGTACAACTTGCAGACCTCCTTAAAAACCAAAAATTTATCTCTCCCTCCAGAGAACCTGTCTGGGAGAGATATCTTGGGTTCAGGTTGAGCCTGTACCTGAGCCGAGGCCCAAAACCCCAACAATTCGGCAAAGGCCTGCATCTGGACCATGGCTCACCAGAAAAAAAAGGAACGGTTGGTTATAATGTCACGAGGCAGAAATAGGAAAACAGGAGATGAGGAATCTGGGACCCTGAACTGCCCCTCAGGCTAGGGGAAGCCCTGTCTTTCCTTAACTTGGGGGTACCCTTGAAGGTAGGGAGGCTCAAGTCACCGACCTGTCCCTGTCTCCTGTTAAACCCTGTACTAAACCCCCAACCCCCACCCCAGGGGATGAACAGTGTAAACAGCACCACAAAGCAAATAAAAAGGAATAAACAATATAAGAGTGAGGGGAGCACAATACCAAAAGGTGAATGCACAAACTACAAAAAAACAAAACTCAGAACTTAGCTTGTGCACACTGGTGCAGACTCCACAACAAAGACAGTACAGCAACTGAGCTCCAAACACCAGACTTGGCTGACACCAGGGAGCTGCTACTGCGAGGTTGGTCTCCTGAAAGGAACTGTATAACCAACAGTCAGCTGATGCACCAGGTGACCTTATAAAGGATGGTGGGAGTGGTCACAAACATCAGCTGACCCAGCAGCAATGCAATGCAATGCAATAACACCAGCGGCCACCGGGGGAGAAAACTGCATTAACCCCCAATGACCAGAAAAGGAAAAAAGGTTTAAATCTGAGGGAAACCAGATCTGCCGCAGATCCAAACATGGATTGTGACACTTATAGTGCAGTTCAGATTTCCCTATGCAACTGCCTACTCACAGCAACTTGCTGTGATAGATCACTGGGTTCAGGTCAAGGAGCGTACTGTTTTTGGAGAGGTTGACACCTTTCGTAATATTGTCAATATCATGGTGATATACTTCTTGTTGTACACACCTGATGATAACTTGTGCAACTTTTTCCTGGTCTTCGACGGTAGGATGACCCTTGCACATGTGCAAGCCGCAGCACCATGAAGACTTGTCATTGGTAAAGCAGTGAGTAATGTGAGTAAGAGGAATCATGGCTTGTACAGCGGATGACCAACTTGAGAAGCGTTCAAAATGATGAGGCTTCAACTTCAGCCTTGATGTCATTGAAGTATAGTATGTGGAGATAGTTGGTCTAATTTCTTTGTCAGATTCTAGATCCACCAGCTCATATGCGATGCTGACGTAGTTATCGTAGGTATCCTCATATAAGATACTTGAAGGTGTCAGCCACATGTTGTCACCCACCTTGGATGCAGCTGTGAGTCTTGTTCCTCGGTCAGCTGGGTATAGATCAGAGGGGATGTGATGCCACTGCTCAGGAGTAGCTAAATGTCTGATGCACTCTATTCTATTTCTCACGTAAACGTAAAATTGTTTCATTTGGTTCTATAGATATCTGAGCATCACTCACTACTTCAGCGATTTCTGCCGCCAATACTGCGGCACAAAGTTCAAGCCTTGGTACTAAGGGTGCAGGTTTAGGGGTTAGTTTGGCCTTACCCACAATGAAACCACAGTGCACTTTATTGTGAGCTCCCAAGGTCTTCAGATAAGCTACTGTGGCTATGGCTGCGGTAGATGCGTTGGAGAAAATGTGGACTTCTCTTCTGGTGGCAAACTGAAAAAGATTTTACAGAATAATAACATGGAAATTGGAGTTGTTCTAAGACCTTTAGTGACTTCTTCCAGGCCTCCCATCTTTGTTGTTTCTGGGACGGCAGCGGAGCATCTCAATTGGTATTTTCGGCAGTGATCTGTCTTAGCAGAATCTTGCCTTGAATAGTGATAGAGGATTGTAGATACTATTTATGACAACTAGGACTCCTCGTTTGGTGAATGGTTTTGTCACAGGGTGACACTTGAAAGGTAAATGCATCCTGTTTAATATTCCATAGCAGACCGAGACTGCGTTGCGTGGGAGGGATGTCGGAACCTAAATCAAGGTCTCTTAAGCCCGGGGCATAATCTTCAGATGGAATTGCCTCCATTACTTCTTGACTGTTGGAGATAATCTTGTGGAGCCTGAAGCCGATGAAGATAGCATTTCCTTAGTCCTGGAGAGCAGATCGATAGTCTCTTCACTCGAAGATATAAAGACTTGAGCCCGTCGTCCACGTAGAAGTTCTCTTCTACAAACTGACGAGCATCGCGTCCTTATTCTCTCTCACCTTCCTGGGCTGCCCGTCTTAGTCCATAGATCACTACAGGCAGTGAAGGGCTGTTACCGAAGACATGTACCTTCATCCAGTAGTCCACAACCTCGTTGTACATGTCATTGTCCTTGTGCCATAGGAATCTGAGATAGTTTCTACTGTCTTCCCTCACAATGAAGCTGCTGGGTGTCAGCCAATATCGCCACGGGTCCCTGCCTGAAGCAAATCAACTCCTATGAAGCTGTTGTTCATGCTGGGTCCAGCAAGAAGCAAGTTCTTGAGGGAGAAGCCTTCATGCTGAGCACTAGAGTCAAATACCACCCTGATCTGGTTAGGTTTCTGAGGGTGATAGACCCCGAAGGATGGAAGGTACCAGTTGTTGCTGGCTGCAGATTGTTTGGCAACCTAACCTTGGTCTTGGAGAATGAAATGGTAATGGAGCCACCCAGCTGTTGGAGTCATCTTAGGCGAATTCTTTGTCCATAACCCTTATAAATTCTCTATCTTCTCTTGTGGGTGCCAACTTGTTGTCTTTACTTGTGGATTTGAACATCATTGACCAGAGGTCATCGTCCCTAGGATGGTCCATGTTCGCACTGTCAAGTGATGGCCATCGCCACTTGGTGTCGCTCAGTTTCTTTTTCACCGAGTAATGATGTGGGCATGGCTGGAAATGAGTGCTGCAACCATTTGGCAAGATGTGCGTGTTGTAAACATATAACCCAAACCCATAACCTCAAACTTGGGGTGGGTAACACTCTACCAAATCTATAAACATACTGACCAACTAGGCAGTTATTAAACTGCGAGCTGAATCAAAAAAGTGTTCTTGCTTTTTTTTATATATATAAAAAGTTATAACTTTATTAATACACACATTACACATAAAATTTAAAACAATGCCTCTGAACCACATAAAGTATCAAAAGTAATGGCAGGTAAGCGCGAAGTATACAATATTAGCAGATCACCATTGATTCGATTAAAGAAAATTGCAGAGCACTTTAGTTCAAAAGCATACAGACAAGATATCTCGATTTTTGTGTCACTATTGTCTGCTCAATATATCCCAAATAAGCTATAACATCTGGCTACATGCAATATGTGTTACACTAAACAGACCAGATAAATCAGAATTGTAATGACAAAAAATGCCCTTTTAATCTAAATGCTAAGACCACAGTTATATAGGTGCAGTACCCATCTACAAAAAAATTATGTAGACTTTAATCAGCATTTCAACATCAGAAGACTAGTGCAATAATGTGTAAACTAATGCATCAAAATTCTATTGCCAAAGTGCCTTCATATTCTAGGTAGTAAAGCCCAAATTATATAGGTTTAGCTTAAAAGTACACAAAAATATGCCGCTTTTATTAACCCAGTATGTCAGCACCATAAGACCAGTGCAGTTGCATATTGCTGACAGATTGTCCCATCTTAGTAAGACCACTATAGTCAAATGTTACTGGCAACATAAGTAGGTACGCACAAGATGAATAGGCTAAATAATCTGAATAAGTACATATTACCTAGATATGTGTTGATCCCTGCTTACAGCCGCATGGCATGCTGATCCTTGCCAGACCTCGACGCGCGTTTCGCATGTCTTTTGCTAACCTGTAATTGTTGTGTTCTTTTCCCAGCCCGGGAGTGCTGGAGATAACGGGGAAGGGGGGGGGGGGGGGGGGAGTGCAGCGCCCCAGAGTCCTGGTTATTGCAGTAATGTCATTCTTCCACCAGGGGGAGCGATGTTACGTCTGATGGCACCAAAGGAGTTCACCCTGCCAGGTATCACAGCCACACACACACTTCACACGCCGGCCACCAGGGGGAGCAAAAGGTTCTATCTATTAGGCCACTCCTCACACTTGGGTAAAACTGGGGGTTGGTTAGGAAGTCAGGGAGAAGCTGATTGGAGGGAGAAGGAGAAGGAGCCAGAAAGAGGAGAAGAGAGGAGCAGACTGGGCTCGGCCCAGGAAAGGGAAAGAAGGACACGGAGCTGCGCCTGCAACCCATGCGGCAGCCTCCTAAGAAAGGACAAGAAAGGAAGTGTGCCATAGTGAGTGAGCACAGAAGTCATAGCAACAGGAGTAAAACATCAGTGGGAGACCAGCTAGAAGCAGGCTGCCTCACACTGAGCGCAGATCCGGTGGCCGGAACACCGAGGGAGTAATAGACTCTACGCTTTACTTCAGAGACCGGCAGGGTAGTTGATTCCAAGTTGGCTGTCCGACCTAAGAACCTAAGCAGACAAGGTGGCAACGCAGAGGAGGGGCGACACTAGTGGAGCGCCCCCAGACACAGGGCCACGAGTTCTCGGTACCGGGCCTCTCTGGTTCGGTTCTGAGGCTGTCACGGTGGCTAGACCCGGTCCGCGACCCTGCTAAGGGGCGTCCAATAAAGGTGGTACAGTCTATCAGGGATTCGTGACGCCACCTGTGGTGTTCGGTCAGGGTGACCGACACTGCTGTGGGGTCCGCTGGGGTGATGGAATGGCAGCTGGATGGTATACCTTCCCACAGGTGAAGTATGTCCCCAGGGCTTCCCAGTAAGGTGGATGGTGATGGTGCGAGGTGCAGTCAATAACGAGGACACAAGGTTGCAGTCTCTTTACCTCTTTACTGAAGACTTCAGGATCCGCAATCCAGAGCACGTTTAACAGGGTTATCTGAGACCAGCCGGTCCGATGGGCACATCCAGAGTTCCCTTTGCAGGTGGAAATCAGTGCCTACCACTAGCGCCTGTGTGTTGTAGTGCTACCCTGCTGAGCATTCGGAATAGTCCTCACAACTGCTGTTCTCGTTCGTTCGTTCTTTCTAATTCTCTCTCGCTTGTTCCAGATGTTACTAGTTTCTCGTCCCCCAGTATGTTATGGCTAGGACGCACCCGTATGACGGGAAGGCTCGGCGCTCTTCTGGGACCCTAGAGATGCCCCTCTCCATGCGTTGCCCCCTATGTCTTCGCAGGAAATTTAAGGTAGACAGCCAACCTATAATTAACTGTCCTGCGGAGTTCGAAGTAAGGCCTAGAGTCAGTTACTTCCGCGGTGTTCCGGCCACCGGCTACGCGCCTCAGTAGGATGTTGCCTCAGTCTCACGGCACGACTCCTACTGGCTCTCCTTTGTGCTTGATCTCGTTTCTCACTGTTCCACAATATCCTTCGCCTCGTGTCTCTTTCTTAGGATACCGCTGCGGGGTGTGCAGGTGCAGTTCCATATCGTTCTGTTCTGTTCGCTAGGCACCTGCCAGGTTCCCATGCCTGACAGGGACCCCCCTGTGTCTTCTCCCTGCAACACCCCCTGCCACAGGATGTTGCCTGAATCCAACCCAGTCAGCTTCTGACTAACTTCCTATCCAACCCCTAGTTTTACCAGTGTGAGGAGTGGCCCAATAAATAAAGCCTTTTGCTCCCCCTAGTGGCCGGAGTGTGAAGTGTTGTGAATTCTGTGGTCAGGCTCCCTCCTGTGGTCATGAGTGGTACTTCGGCTGGTTCTGTCCATGAGCTTCCTTTGGTGGATGTGAGTGGGGCTGCGGCTTCTGAGTTTCCTTCCTCAGGTGACGAGGTTAAGTCGTTAGGTGCTGTTCTATTTAACTCCACCTAGTTCTTTGTTCCTGGCCTCCAGTCAATGTTCCAGTATTGGTCTTGCTCTCTCCTGGATCGTTCTTGTGGCCTGTCTGCCCTGCATAAGCTAAGTTCTGCTTGTGTTACTTTTGTTTGCTATTTTTTCTGCCCAGCTTGCTATATTGGTTTGTTTTGCTTGCTGGAAGCTCTGGGACGCAGAGGGAGCACCTCCGTACCGTTAGTCGGTGCGGAGGGTCTTTTTGCGCCCTGTGCGTGGTTGTTTGTAGTTTTTTGTGCTGACCGCAAAGCTATCTTTCCTATCCTCGGTCTATTCAGTAAGTCGGGCCTCACTTTGCTAAAATCTATTTCATCTCTGTGTTTGTATTTTCATCTTTACTCACAGTCATTATATGTGGGGGGCTGCCTTTTCCTTTGGGGAATTTCTCTGAGGCAAGGTAGGCTTATTTTTCTATCTTCAGGCTACCTAGTTTCTCAGGCTATGCCCGAGGCGCCTAGGTCTGGTCAGGAGCGCTCCACGGCTACCTCTAGTGTGGTGTGATAGGATTAGGGATTGCGGTCAGCAGAGTTCCCACGTCTCAGAGCTCGTCCTATGTTATTAGTAACTATCAGGTCATTTTCAGTGCTCTTAACCACCAGGTCCATTGTGGTTCTAAATCACCAGTTCATAACAGTGAAGTGTAATGTGTGCTGGTGATACCTGATCAGTAGAATTCCTTCAATGCCATCAGACGTACCATCACTCCCCTTAGTGGCAGAGTGTCATACTGCAACGACCAGATCTCTGGGGCGCTGCACTAGGGTCCCTATAAAATAGCCTCAGGCCACCAGCGTCATACGGGTTATGTCCTATCCATCTGGGGGACAGAGAGAGAAGTAACAAGCGTAAGGACCTACTACGTTACTGTGCGCAAGGGGAAGGCTACTGATTTCCACCTGGACAGGGGACTCTGGAATTGCCATCAGACCGGCCGGACTCTGCCTACCCTGTCATCCGGCACTCTGGACTGTGGATGATGAAGTCTTCAGTAAAGGTAAAGAGAATGCACCCATTGTGTCCTCATTATTCACCGCGCCTTGCACCACCCACCATCACCATCTACACTTCTGGGAAGCCCTGGGGATATACTTCAACTGTGGGAAGGTATACCATCTAGCTGCCATTCCATCACCCCAGCGGACCCCTAAGCAGCGTCGGTCACCCTGACCGAATACCACAGGTGATGTCACGAACACTACCATTATCTACAAAGTCTACCCTTTTATTGGGCATAGGGCCACAGTCCGGGTCGGGCCCCCATGACAACCCCGCCGAGGGAACTAAAGGACCCGGTACCGAGTACCCCATTGCCCTTACGTGGGGGCGATCCACACCAGTGTCACCTCTGCCCTAGTGTCTCTGAGACCAATGGTGACTTTACTGCCAACAGTGACAGATTGACAGTTCTCATTAGCCCTTGCATCAGAGTCGGCTACAAAGAGGACAGACGGTGGGGGCACAGTCGGCTTTGTGGTTGTGGTTGGGCATTTCTCCCTATCAGTGCAGACAGCGCTAACATGTCCCACTTTGTTGCAGGAGAAGCACCAGCGTGCATCACCTAGAGAATGTCTATTCCCCGGGGCCCCATAGAAGGTGGGCTTGGACAGCACTGGTGATCGGCCGGCAGAGGGAGAAGGGTCCCCATTTGGCTTACCTCCCCTCCATCTGAATCCCGATGGCTTCCGCACCTCAGGCATCCTGTTAGCCACATAGCAGTCCGCAATCCTTGCAGCCTGATCTGCAGTTTGTGGCTCCCGATCACACACAAATTGTCGTACATCCGTGGGGCACATGTGAAGAAATTGATCCTTGACCATAAGATCCGTTAAGTCCTCAAAACTGTTAACAGAAAGTCCCCTACTCCATTAGTGGAACGTGGTCCTCAAGGTGCTCACAACATCCGCATAGCTGTCAGTTGATCCACGTTGTAGGTTCTGGAACTTTCTACGATACACTTCTGGTGTCAGGTTGTATTTCCTGATCAGGGCCTCTTTTATGGCCTCATAGTTCGCATCTAGCTCTGGTGGGAGGCCAGCAAAAACTTCCAGGGCTTTGCCTCTCAACCCTGGGGTTAGATACTGTACCCACTGCTCACGGGGTAGATGGTACTGCCTGCAGGTTTTTTCAAACCCCCGAAGGAAAGTATCTAAGTCCGTATCCTTCTCCATCACAGGGAATTTTTCAAGACGTGGTCTCCTTGGATTTATGTCCTGGGAGGGGGTTATCTGAGGACTGATACCCCGCTCTGTTTGAGCCATCTGAAGCTGGAACGCTCTATCCTCCCGGCGTTCTGCAGCCTCTCTCTCAGCCTGTCGGTCCCGGCGTTCTGCAGCCTCTTTCTCAGCCTGTCGGTACTGTAGAATCAGTTCCCAGCCGTTGTTCCTAGCCGTTGTAAGTCCATTTGCAAAGTATAGTCCATAGGCTCCTCAATACTGGCATTGCTGACACTTCCATCAGGTATCTCTGGTGCAAGAGCTGGCATTGCTGGGTCTCTCTGAGGTGGGCTCTCTCCTTGCCCTGATGTTCCAGCACTTTGCTCTATGTCCTGCTCGACCAAGGCGCGTATCAGCAGCTCCTTGGATCTGTCAGCTGTCTCTATTCCTCTCTGCTCACAGAGGTCGGTCAGAGCTTCCTTGCTCTGCTTCTTGTACTGGGCTGCCATATTAATGAACAGCCTTTGCCAAATAAAAGATAGAAAAGAAAAACGGGGAGGGGAAACTGTTTGCAAGTATGTGTAAGTAAGCACTGAGTTGAACCTTGAAGAACTGGTGCACTCCTCGCAAGGATACCAATTCTTTAGTACAGGGAATACTTGCTTAAACCATGTTCTAATGCTCTAATAGAAATAATTCTATCCCACCGCTCTGCCACCAATTGTCATGGATCCCTTCTCCGTGGTGTCACTAATTCATCACATGTCTGCTCTCACACATGACTTGGGGTTGTGCCTGCAAGGGTTAATCTATCTCCCCACTCTCTGTCCAGCATTCAACCTCTGTCCTATGCTGTAATGGGAGCATAAATCACACACCGACCCAGGCCACACACCCGCTCATACACGCTGCCACCACTCATCGAATATACGGGCGATGAGTCCCAGACTAATAATACTAGTAATGTCTATCACTCATAAGGCTCACACACCTTAGGCTATGGATTCTTTTAGAACATTCAAGGTTCAACTTGTAAGTTTTATACTTTGATAACAAAGGTTCAATGCTTACAATAAGAAAAATGTATAAAAATATGATAATAAAAAGACATACAACTTATACAAAACAGTATCAAAATAAACAGGAGAAACTTACAAAAATTATCTAACTGGTAGTTGCTTTCTGCTCCCTGAGGGTAGGAAGAATGTAGATTGGATCACACCAGCTTCTCAGGCTGCCCCCATCATGTGAACACAATTCTCTGTCTGCAGCCTAAATTTATAACTTTGGTCTGAGGTCAGGTTTCTAGACCGGCCCCTCAGGTTAATATCATAATGTCGGGCTGTTTGATTGGCTACGGCCGCTCTACTAATGAATATATATTATTTTCCTCTTGAGACACTTGTGACCAGATTCCCAGGAATAGATCACCACAGGCCACAATTAGCATCTCCCCTCCAAGCACTAGGAGGTGTCAAGTGTTCCTGGATCGCCCCGACGTAAGGGCAATGGGGTACTCGGTACCGGGTCCTTCAGTTCCCTCAGCTGTGATGTCACGGTGGCCCGACCCGACCGTGGCCCTATGAGGGCGCCCAATAAAAGGGGGTAAAGTTTGTAGAAAACAATAGTGTTCGTGACGCCACCTGTGGTATTCGGTCAGGATGACCGACGCTGCTTAGGGGTCCGCTGGGGTGATGGAATGGCAGCTAGATGGTATACCTTCCCACAGTTGAAGTATATCTTCAGGGCTTCCCAGAAGGGTAGATGGTGATGGTGGATGGTGCAAAGCGCGGTGAATAACGAGGACACAATGGGTGCAGTCTCTTTACCTTTACTGAAGGCTTCAGCATCCACAGTCCAGGGTACCGGATGACAGGGTAGGCAGAGTCCGGCCTGTCTGATGGCAATTCCAGAGTCCCCTTAACCAGGTGGAAATCAGTAGCCTTCCCCTTGCGCACAGTAACGTAGTAGGTCCCTAAGTGCATTAGTTCCCATAGGGTCCTCACTCTTGTTACTCTTCTCTCTGTCCCCCAGATGGATAGGACCAACCCGTATGACGGTGGTGGCCTGAGGCTATTTTATAGGGACCCTAGCGTCGCCCCTCCTCCGTGTTGCCACCTTGTCTGCTTAGGTTCTTGGGTCGGGCAGCCAACTTGAAGATGACTGTCCTGCCGGTCTCTGAAGTAAAGCATAGAGTCTATTACTCCCTCGGTGTTCCGGCTACCGGATGTGCGCACAGTGGGAGGCAGCCTGCTTCTAGCTGGTCTCCCACTGGTGTTATACTCCTGTTGCTACGACTTCGGTGCTCACTCACCATGACACACTTCCTTTCTTGTCCTTTCCTTGGAGGCTGCCGCAATCAGGTGCAGGCGCAGCTCCGTGTCCTTCTTTCCTTCCTGGGCCGAGCCCAGTCTGCTCCTCTCCTCCTCTGACTATCTCCTTCTCCCTCCAGTCAGAACTCCTTTCTCCTCCAACTGACCTCACTTCCTAACCAAACCCCCAGTTTTACCCAAGTGTGAGGAGTGGCCTAATAGATAGAACCCTTAGCTCCCCCTGGTGGCCGGCGTGTGAAGTGTGTGTGTAGCTGTGATACCTGGCAGGGTGAACTCCTTTGGTGCCATCAGACGTAACATCGCTCCCCCAAGTGGAAGAACGACATTACTGCAACGACCAGGACTCTGGGGCGCTGCATTCCTTTCTTCTTGGCCTTAGCTACACCTCCTGGTGAGATATGGAGACACAATTTCTGCTAGTCCCAAGGAAGTACCTATTAACACCTAGGTGTGACTTGCCTTCAGGACAGATGTTACATTATCACTAGTCACACATATAACCCTAGACATATGTCACTACACACATATAGATATATATACACATATTTCACCACAGCAACTAAGGAACTATAAGATAAACATGCGAATTGGTGTGCACAATGTGACTTCTCGTGATATACTCCTAGATTCTAGTTTGATATTATGGTCCAATTCTTGTGTCTATCCCCTTCCTTCTTCATATCTCCAGTGATTGTGTTATATAATTTGGATGATAGTGCAATAATCTGTTGATTAGATGTTTATACATGGGTGAATTGTATTCACTTAAAAATATTGGTTATTATAATCCGCACAGTGCACTTTATTTATATATTATTGAATATATTACGTACTAAGCAACATGGCTTTCAATTTATTAATTTGTTGGCACATAAATTATTAGCTTCAACTGATACATTGTACTTAAGGCACTTTAGAATAGGCACTAAACAGCACTTACAAACATGCACGGTGTCCGGTGCTCTTGTTCTTCCCACCTCCGGATTGCCGTCCAGCTCGTGTAAGCATGATGTGTGGCTAGGCGCCGGCCTGCTCACGTGATCAGGAGGAACGTCCATTCCACAGTGTGTGTCGGCATGACTACGGGACATGATGCATGTACAGGCGCTAGAGCTGATAGGTAGCCGGGCGGTCATGTGACCGGAACAGTTCACTATTAATACTAGACTGAAATCTAGATTAAGCCACGCCCTCTGAGGGCGAAACGCGCGTTGGGGTTTGTGGCTGAGGTCCTGACAGGAACTGACTATTCAAATGGGTAATTATTGTCTTTCTTTATTTGCATTAATGTAGGTATGACAGGCACTCTAAGCTACAGACATTATGATGGTGCTGTGATTTAAATAGAGTGATTGCAGTTATTTTCTGCTACATATTACTGGGTACACACACTGTTACTAAGCTAACATTAGCAGGTTTACCATAGGCGTTTGTCTTCCTGTTTCCCAGTCTTTCCTTGGTCATTTATTACACCTATGGATTTATTCACTTATTTGCACACGTGACCCATGAAATTAGTATCTATTATATAGCTATGTATTTTTTAATAAAATTTTGTTTATTTTTTGGTATTTTCTGACTCTATGTCCTCCTTATTGCAAATTGATTGATGAGTCACCATTTACATGGGTGTTTAATTTGCTGGTATCTTTTAAATACAACAGTAATAATGTCACCACTGTTACTCTAATAATACCCACACATAATAATGCCCACCAATGTGCTGCCACATAATAATGTCACTTTCCCAGAGGAGCATGGCACAGTGAATAGGCCCCCTTACATTGGCATGCCAGAGCCGGTACGTCACTCTCGACAAGGAGAAACGTTACCCCTTAGCACTGACGAGGTGCAAAGACTCCAAAACACCTTGAGTGCTGTCTTTTGGCCTCCTGGCATTGATTGGAATCAGGGGAGATCCTGGAAGCTGTGGATGATGGTAGTGAAGGTTAAAATGTCTGGGATCGGTGATACCCAGGTCAAAAATTGATTCAGGATTGACATAGCTGAAGATAAGAAGATGCATCTTCCTCTGGAAAATTTGGTCACCGTGGTGTTTTATGACATCCTGAAGACTCGGACGACTGCAGCAGTTCAGGAGGGAAGGCAGGTACGTGCACAACCTTTTTGTTTCCGTGACTGATACTACTTTATTTTTAAAGAGACATTGCACTTTTGTTCCGCACTCCCACAGGGTCCAGAATAGAGAACGGCTCTGGACCTGGAAGTACAATTTTTTTTGTGAGACTTGGGACTGATCCCCAAAGCCCAGGAGGCATCCATTCCCTCATCTTAAATTTTCAATTGGGAAAAATAGAGTTTTTGTTTTTCTCAGATACCCCTGTGAACTGCGGGAGGTGTAAGAATTGCAGGCATACCCAGGATAGTTGCGGGGAAATGCTAACTTGCAGGAATCGCAATGGTTCTGACCATAAGGCAAAAGACTGCACAAATCCTGTTATGTGCAATGCTTGCGGTGAGGAGGGCCACAAGTAGTGGCACTGTAAGGCTAGGGCTAGTCCTAGGTCTTATCCTGAAGTCTCAGGTGGGGAGCCTGCGTCACCCGCTGCTGCTGTTGTTGACATTCCACAGGTTACAGTCCTGGATCTTAATGAGGAACCTGAGTCTCCTGAAATCATGGCTGTCCATGAGGTCCTGCCCCAAAATAAGTCTCCCAGCCCAGAGGTGGCAAGTTTGGAACTTGCTGAAGTTAATTGTGAGCTCCCTCATCAGACTGAGGTCTTTGGGGATGGGCAGTCGGACAGTTCTCTTGGTAAGTCCCCCAGTGTATCTTGGGTAGCCACTGAGGAGGAGTTGGCCAGTTTTGAAGGTCAAGGTGACTTCATTTTGACAAGGTCCTCTGAGAACAAGGGCCCAGAACTTCCTGTAAGAAGCCCAGAACAGATTGGGCAAGTGAAGATTGTGCAAGTCAGGTGAGTGAACGTAGTTCCCCTAAGAATGTCTTCTCTCCTGACCCTAGTGCATTTTTAGGTATTTCCACGGACTTAAACAGATTCGAGGAGTTGCAGTTCCAAATGGAATATGCAAACACTTGAAGAGGACTGGCAGGTTTGTCGTCATGTATGTAATACCATTATATTATGGCTCCCAAGGCTGGTTGGGGCATTGTGTCCCTGAATATAAGGCAAATTAGATCCAGTTCCAGGAGGGCAACGTCATAAGTAATATCAAACAGATAAATGCTGTTGTAACACCCCAGGTAACAGGTTGTTACAGTGGTATTGCCTTCCTTAGGGGGAGGGTGATGCCATGCTTGGAAGCGAGGAAAAGATGCCTTTAACAGGTAACATATCAATGCAACACGTTCTGACTCGAGGCCAGAAGGGTGAGCTCTGATCCAGTTTGTGGGTGGCTCCCCTATATATATTCTGGCTGGAGGAAGAGTTAGAGGGGAGTCTGTGAGAGGAGAGTGAAGAGAGAGGAAGCAGAGAGAGTTCAGGAAGAGATCTGGGGCCATGCAGATGAGCAGATCTGCAGCTCCTGGAAAGAAAAGAGAGGAATGGAACAGTTTGTAGACAGTTTAAAGGAGGAAGGAGAAAAGGTGAAGTAAAGGGCTGGAGGGAAGCTGCGACTGAGCTTCCTTCACGCTGACGCGCAGAATATCGGTAGCCGGAAGACCGAGGTTGTGGGGGTAACTCTATGCCCAACAGCAGAAACTGGCAAACAGTAGATTGCAGGTCACCTGTCCACCATTAACACCCGAAGGCACAGTAACAGATAGAGCCTGGAGTCATCCTGAGTGACCCTGTAAAAAGGCTCGAGTTACCTGCCATGTGGGTAGTGTCCTACCAACAAAGGTGACAGAGAGGACGTGAGGACCTTGTGTGAGGCCTAAGGCAGCAAGGGACTACAACACAGCGCTGAAAGGAAGGCATCCAACCCCACCTGGCTAGGGGTATCTCAGAATCGCTTTCAAGCAGGCCGGACTATACCTGTGATCCGGTACCCTGGACTGTGGCTGCCTTACACCAGTAAAGAGGTAAAGAGACTGCAAACTTGTGTCCTCTGTTTTCTTACTACATCTTTATCTACTACACCGGGGCCCTGGGGATCCAGCTTCACCTGTGGGAATCCATACCACCCCAGCTGCCATAACATCACCACAGTGGACCCCTTTAAGCAGCATCGGTCATCCCTGACCGAATACCACTGGTGGCATCACCAACACTCTTATTTCTAATAACTCCTTTAAAGTCCCTTCCTTTAATTTGGACACCCAGGGTCTCGGACCGGGTCACTACCACCGTCACCACCCCTTTAATGACACCGACCCGGTACCGAGTCCCACTAGTCCCTGGCACTGGCGCTCCACTGACATCTTCTGTCTGCAGGAATGCAGGATTATCGACTCTCCAAGTGATAAGGACTGGCCTTACAGACAGCATGTGTGGTCCAGCTCATGTGTTAATAGAAATGATGGTGCAGGGATATTAATGTGTAACGGAGATTAGTCTAGATAGCTACACGATGGTAGAGATAGGTTGATGTATAAATGTACATGTCAGCTATAGGGGGTGGTGGGTTATAATTATTAATGTGTACTGTCCATCAAGGACAGCGCTGCCACTAAGAATTTCAGGGCCTCATACTGGCAAAATTTTTGGGCCCCCTTGAGACTCCCCCCAGGCTCCACCCTAGCTCCGCCTCCAACCCGCGAACCTTCCACAGTCCCACTGCCCTCTCCTGGAGAAACTTTACTTCTGCACCACGTCCTCAGCAATCACACTCTATCAGTTCCCGAAGAACACCAGATCACCATGACTCGGTAGACTCTTCTGGTCAGGTCCTACTCTAGTCTAACCTATTAAACATTTCTTTAAAAATCCAGTGCTCTTTTTAAGTATATTTTTATTTGCTTTTCTTTAGGGGAATCACATACATTTTTTAAAATGACCAATAATACAAAAGGGACAAATACTGTCACACCATGACCAGACCACATATTACCACCACATGATGACCAATAATGTCATATACAAGGGACAAAGACAGTCACACCATGGCTGAATCAAATATTACCACCACATAGTGACCGACAACTACAATACTGATCGTAATAAAAACAAAAAACAAAACACAATACTAATTGTAACGGGGTCTACCAATCTGGGGTACCTCTTTCAGTACCACCCCGTGTTTCAGGAGGTCCACTCTGCTTTGGCTGGAGTCTGAATGAAGAATGCTGGCTGGAATTGCTTGGTTTCATGGGCGCATATAAAAGATCACTGCTTCTCCACATATTTTCAGTCTGACAACACTTTACTCACAGGACACAGAATATATCACACAGATACAGAGGGCAGGCCAATAGAAAAGCGGCAGGCCAAACATACATTACAATAGCCACAGGTGGCCGGAGCCTGCCGATATTTACTGTGGGAATTACAAAGGTGGGGGGTGGACAAAAGAGGAATATCGTGTCCCCTCTGCCCAGGGGCGCAGCCTGTGGGCTGATGCATTAGGGACATGCATCTCACATGGATGAACCCGCGTAACGGGGAGGGAAACGCGTTGGGAAGAAAAAGAGGATACACTATCCAGAGTGGCTATATTAATCAAAGGGCTTCATTAAGTAGGCTCAAACTTGGGGACTGCCCTTGTTAGGGCGGGAGTCTTATACACGGGGCACGACAGGGAAGATAGCTTTAAACCATTCTCCCCCCACTTTTCTCCCCCCCATTGGAAAAGGTTCATTGGTCTCTTCCCCACGCCGTGCTCTCAACAAGCACAGGAATCCATAGCAAGGAGAGAGACAGCGACTGGGTGAGATCATGCCAATTTTCTTGTCTAGTGCACGGTTAAACATGAGCACCAAATTGTGATTTTAAAGTAGATATATTTTTAGAGGTATACATATTATATGTTAAGTTTTAGAATCTAGTGGCTGGCTATGCTGGGTTGCTTGTTAACAGTGGTCAGATTTGTTTAGAACGGTACGTTCCGATTTTTTCCTGCTAAATTATCAGTATGTTAGGTAACGCAACCGCCTCTGGATACCGTGTGGCATAATCTACCACTGTCAATATATACCTTTTCCCTGATGGACTGGGTTTGGCTAACGGCCCTATCAGATCGACCGCTACTCAGCTAAATGGTTCCTTCACAATGGGGAGGTGGCGTAATTTGACCTTGCATCGATCTCCCCTCTTGCCAATGCGCTGGCAACGGTCACAGGTCTGGCAGTATTGACGAACATCATAGGTTACCCCTGGCCAAAAGAAGTTTTGTGTCAGACGATGCCTGGTGCGACTGGCGCCGAAGTGCCCGGCCAAGGGTATGTCATGAGAGATTCGCAGTAACTAATGCCTATACTTCTTGGGAACTACCAGCTGTCGTTTTATAGTAGGGCTCGTCTCTGTGTGGTGCTGCTCTGTGACCTGGTAGAGGAGTCCCTGCTTCCATACAAACTGTTCCCCTTCCAGTACCCCTCTCCCCTCCTGTGCCTTCCCGCGATATCCCTCCAATGAAGGATCCTCAAGTAACTCCCTCTTAAATTCATCTGGGGTGGCCCAAGAAATGTGTCTGGCTATGGGAATATGTGTAGGGCTGGGATGTCTTACCTGGGCCTCCTCTGAGTGTGATTCCGCCTCCGCAGCTCAAGCTTGTCTCCGGGTGGTCACAGGATATGTCTCAGCCAGAGGGGCACCCGAGAAGGCAGACAACATGGGCCCCAAGTCAGTTCCCAGCAAAACATCTGCAGGCAAATCCTCCATCAAGCCGACCTCAACAAGGCCATCCCCAACTCCCCAGTTCAGGTGAATCCTGGCAGTGGGCAGTCGATGTATGGCTCCCCCTGCTACACGGACTGCCATTGTCCGGTCCGTCTTCTCTTGATCCCGGACGAGATAAGGCTTCACAAGGGTCAAAGCTGCCCCGGAATCTCTTAGTCCCTGCATACGTTTCCCATTTACCCACATGACCTGTTGATGCTGTTGTCGATTATCTGCCCGGGCTGCCTGCATGGGGTCTACTTCATGCAGCACTTCCTCCATCTCTTCCACCCCTTGGTTAGTCGTAGCCCCCAATGCCGGGTCAGCTTCACCTTGGTAGCAGTGTACATCAGCCCGGCTGAAGGTAGCTGTTCTCGCCTTTGGCCACTGGGTATGCTGAGTCCGGTTGGGACATTGTCTTTGCAGGTGGCCCAACTGACGGCAGGTGTGGCATCGCGCCCCAGGGGGACTGTGGTAGGCCGGGTTTCTAGCTCGTCCCCCTACAATCTTCGGTGGTTTGGGGCCCTCCAGGGCCATGGGCGGACCCCTAGTGACCATCTTTGATCCGGACAACTGAGGCCTCCTGGCATCATGATGTTCATCGGCCAGATGAGCGGCTTCCTCAAGAGTCATTGGCCGCCTGTCCCGAAGCCATTCCTGTGTCTTGGGGGTTGGTCCATTAAAGAATCGTTCTAACAAGAAGAGCTGGAGGACGTCCTCCTTAGTGGCTGCTTGGCTCCTTGTACCCACTGTAGCAGTGACCGCCGTAATTTACAGGCCCATTCAGCGTGGGTATCGGTTACGCGTTTTACAAGTCCGCGGAACTTTTGGCGGTATGCCACTGGTGTCAGCGCATACCGGGCCAAGATCACTTCTTTGATCCGCTCATAGACCATACAGTACTCATTAGGTACCTTGCAATAGGCATCCGCTGCCCGGCCTGTCAGCTTGCTGGCCAGAATCTGAACCCATTCCTCCAGCTTCACTTGATGAAGGGCACACTGCCGCTCAAAGTCCGGCAGAAAGCCATCAATGTCTTCCTCTGCCTCCCCCAACTGTCGTAAGGCATTATACTGGATCTTTTTGTGGCTTACTGTTGAAGGTACCTGGTCGAAGGCCAGAGCTCCCCCTGCTCGCTGACTCTCCTCTCTCCGCTCTGCCATCTCCATCTTGGCCAGCTCCACTTTGGTCCGCTCTGCCATCTCCATCTTGGCTAGCTCTATCCTGGTCCGCTCGGCCATCTTTTCCTTCAGATCAGTACGCACATCAGCCATCACCTCTCGTATGATCTCTACTGCAGGGTTTAGGCCATAGAACGCCAGTCTGTTCTTTACCTCCCTCTGGAATTCAGTCTCCTCCACGTTCACATTTGGGGGCGCTGCACTGTCGTGTTCCATGATGCCTGCTATCAAATCCGCTTTTGTTTTGTTGCTGGCGATCAACCCTCGGGCTTCCACCAGATCTTTTAATGTAGTCTTCTTTAACTTCTGGTAGTTGTTTTCCATTCATTCCTTTCCTCCTGTAGAAGGGGTATCATATCCTGCTGTCTGCCACCAGTGTAATGGGGTCTACCAAGCTGGGGTACCTCTTTCAGTACCACCCCGTGTTTCAGGAGGTCCACTCTGCTTTGGCTGGAGTCTGAATGAAGGACGCTGGCTGGAATTGCTTGGTTATATGGGCGCATATAAAAGATCACTGCTTCTCCACGTATTTCCAGTCTGACATAAACTTTACTCACAAGACACAGAATATGTCACACAGATACAGAGGGCAGGCCAATAGAAAAGCGGCAGGCCAGACACACATTACAATAGCCACAGGTGGCCGGAGCCTGCCGATATTTACTGTGGGAATTACAAAGGTGGGGGGTGGACAAAAGGGGAATATCATGTCCCCTCTGCCCAGGGGAGCAGCCTGTGGGCTGATGCATTAGGGACATGCATCTCACATGGAACCTATTATACATACATATAACTGCACAACATATTCTGGGTGCTGAGTGGTTCCGTAACACGTAACACTAATATTCATCTGTCTCCTCACTACTCCTCCGCTTCCCTCTTCTGCAAATCTCTTCACTGGCTCCCATTCCCTCAGCGTATCCAGTTCAAATTACTAATACTTACCTACAAAGCCATCCATAACCTGTCTCCTCCATATATCTTTTAACTAATCTCCCGATATCTTCCCTCACGTAATCTCTGGTCCACCCAAGACCGCCTTCTCTCCTCCACACTTATTCTCTCCTCATCCAACCGCCTCCAAGACTTCTCCAGATTATCCCCATTCTCTGGAATTCTCTGCCCCAACACGTCCGACTATCAACCACATTCGGATCCTTCAGTCGGAACCTGAAAACCCATCTCTTCATGAAAGCCTACAGCCTGCACTGACCCCGCTGCCTCCTCATCACTACCGAAGATACTGCCTCACCAACACTGGAGCTCCTGCAACCCTCAACCTATTGTCTCCTTCCCCATAATCCTGTAGAATGTAAGCCCGCAAGGGCAGGGTCCTCGCCCCCTGTATCAGTCTGTCATTGTTAGTTTGTTTACTGTAAGTGATATCTGTAACGTGTATGTAACGTATTCTCATGTACAGCACCATGGAATCAATGGTGCTATATAAATAAATAATAATAATATTACCATAAGTGCCATTACACACAGGATCTCTGTACATAGTATATAGTGTATAGTGTCAGTGTACAGGTAATACAGTGATCACCACTGCCGTTATACACAGGAGCTCTGTATATAGTGTATAGGTAATACAGTGATCACCAGTGCCGTTATACACAGGAGCTCTGTATATAGTGTACAGCTAATACAGTGATCACCAGTGACATTATACATAGGAGCTCTGTATATAGTGTAAGTGTACAGGTAATACAGTGATCACCAGTGACATTATACACAGAAGCTCTGTATATAGTGTATAGGTAATACAGGGATCACCAGTGACATTATACCCAGGAGCTCTGTATATAGTGTCAGTGCTCAGGTAATACAGTGATCACCAGTGACATTATACACATAAGCTCTTTATATAGTGTACGGTGTATAGGTAATACAGGGATCAAAAGTGACATTATACACAGGAGCTCTGTATATATTGTCAGTGTACAGTTAATACAGTGATCACTGTTGTGAATTCTGTTGCCAAGCTCCCTCCTGTGGATGAGAGTGGTACTGCGGCTTCTGAGTTTCCTTCTTCAGGTGTTGAGGTTAAGTCGTTAGATGCTGTTCTATTTAACTCCACCTGGTGCTTTGATCCTGGCCTCCAGTCAATGTTCTAGTATTGGTCTTGCTTCCTCCTGGATCGTTCCTGTGGCCTGTCTATCCTGCATAAGCTAAGTTTTGCTTGTGTTATTTTTGCTTGCTATTTTTTCTGTCCAGCTTGCTTTATTGGTTTTTCTTGCTTGCTGGAAGCTCTAAGACGCAGAGGGAGCACCTCCGTACCGTTAGTCGGTGCGGAGGGTCTTTTTGCCCCTCTGCGTGGTTGTTTGTAGGTTTTTGTGTTGACCGCAAAGCTATCTTTCCTATCCTCGGTCTATTCAGTAAGTCGGGCCTCACTTTGCTAAATCTATTTAATCTCTGTGTTTGTATTTTCATCTTACTCACAGTCATTATATGTGGGGGACTGCCTTTTCCTTTGGGGAATTTCTCTGAGGCAAGGTAGGCTTATTTTTCTATCTTCAGGGCTAGTTAGTTTCTCAGGCTGTGCCGAGTTGCATAGAGAGCGTTAGGCGCAATCCACGGCTACCTCTAGTGTGGTGTGTTAGGTTTAGGGATTGCGGTCAGCAGAGTTCCCACGTCTCAGAGCTCGTCCTTTGTTTTTGGTAATTGTCAGGTCACTTTGTGTGCTCTGAACTTCAAATGTCCATTGTGGTTCTGAATTACCTGATCATAACAGATCACCGGTGACCTTATACACAGGAGCTCTGTATATGGTGTATAGTGTACAGGTAATACAGTGATCACCAGTGAAATTATAGGCTTGGTGTTCGACGTGTACGTAGGTTAGATGTTAATGTTAATGAAAGCTCAACTGAACAAACACTGTCTTGTCCTATCCAAAGAACACTGACAACATCTATTACTGGACGGGCTACTCCACTCCCTTTGTCAGCCACATTGCTGTACGCCTTGTAGATGAGGGCCAGAAAGAGCATGTGCCTCCTTTTCCTCTACCAAGGGCCGCTGTCAGGGCATTACTGCTTTTACTGGCATATGGGGCCCGATGAGCAGAGGAGGTCTGCCAAGGGCATAATTTCTCCAAATCCTCCTCAAATGCTAGTGCTGTATTAATGTACTGATGGTGGTTCTGGTGGTGTATTCAAGTAAGTATCCCTTACGTAAGACTGGCTGCTCACATCCTCTTGATATCTGATACGTCCTTTATGTTATAAAAACCGCTGTTGTGCTTGGTGTCTGTAATTGTCTGCATCGTTAACAGTGCTGTGATCCTGTCTGTCCTGTCTTCCTGATCCTGCCCATTCTACCGTAACCTGGTCCTGTGACTGTCCTGCTATAACCTGGTCCTGTGACCGTCCTGCCATAACTTGGTCCTGATCCACCTTGTCTGCATCTGTACCTCTATCCTCACGTGTCCAGTCTGAACCTGCACCTGTAATCCTGCTCCTGAGTCCATCCTGCTCCTGAGTCCATCCTGAACCTACCCTGACCTTTTTTTCTGCTCCAGAACCTGCTCTGTCTAACCAGCCACATGTCCTTCAATTAACCAGTTCCTAGCCGGTCCTGCTTCCCTGCCCCTTTGGGGGTCAGCTGCTCCGTGGTCTGTCCTGGAGTAGTTTCTGGCATTCGCCTGGGTTCAAATTTAACCCCACCATCAGGGGCCATTGAAGAGCACAGCAGCATGAAGGGGCCACAGCAGCACTATTGAGAGCCGTAGCACTATGGATACTTGACTTGTAAGTTGACAATTTGTTGTAACATTCTGTGCTGTTATCCTGGATGAAAAGAGGACCCTGGATAATTGAACAATGATGTTTGCTGATATGTTGATTACACATTGTACAGACCAGCTAGTTTGTTGACTTGCAAAACAGAGAAAGAAACACTATGCAAATAGATTATATAATCAAATATGCAATTAGATTTCATCACCATTCTTCCCCTTTACATGTGAATGCTGGATTGAAGTCCGCTATAAAAAGGATACATACATCCAGACATCCAAAGAACCAGAGACTCTACAGGACAGCAGCCAAGACATTATGGCTCCATCACGACGGACACAGATTTATAACAGATCTGCTCCATTGACCATCACTGACCCATAGATACGTTTGGGTGTAGTCAGCCAGTATTTGGACCCACCGGTCACCTGGCTCCATGGAGATGTTCGGAGAAGGCAAGTTGTGACCCTCCGGTCACCTGGTATTGTACCTGAAAAGTAACAGCAGAATAGTGAGAGCAGCTCTGGAGGTGACTGGAGGATAAGACACAATGTAACAGCAGAATAGTGACTGCAGCTTTGGAGGTGACTGAAGGATAAAACACGATGTAACTGTCACGGTGCCTGGATATCTATGCTGCAGGGGAAGCTGCAAACAGCAGCTGAACAAAACGCCAAGTTACTAACCTGAACCCACGGGACCTTAGACATGAAACAGAGTGGACAGGTAACGAACAGGACCTAGACCATGTGACAGAGTGGGAGGAGGAAAAGGGGGCGGAGCCAGACGCCAGGGAAACAGAGAAGGGACAAGCACTAAAGAATTGTCAAACAAGCAGAAGTCGTAGCCAGGAGATTATGAGGTACCAAAACAGAGAGACAGGGGATCGTCAGAAGCAAAGCCAGAGTTCAGAAGCCAGGAACACGAACAGGGTAAAGCACGGAAAGCAAGACAATGCTATGCAAACCAAGCACACAATCCAGGAGTCACGCATACAGACAAACACAGAATCTATAGCTGACAGAGAAACCAGGCTAGGAGCGAGTATAAATACCCCTCCCAATATAGAAAAGAGGCTAGCAAAAATTAACCCTGACAGGACATTAACCATGTCCTGACCATGACAGTACCCCCCCCTTAACGGGGGGCCACTGGACCCCCAGGCTTCTCAGGGTATCTAACATGAAAAGCCCGCACCAGTCAATCAGCATGCACAGAACTGGCCGGAACCCATGACCTATCCTCAATAGAAAACCCCTTCCAATGTACAAGGTACTGAAGCCTACGACGCACCCACCGTGAATCAATGATGCGCCCTACCTCGTACTCCAGCTGACCCTCTACCAATACTGGCGGAACATTCAATGAAGAATCTTCTCTAACCGTCCCCACAGGTTTTAATAGGGACCTGTGGAAGACATTAGAAACTTTGAAAGAGGTGGGCAACTGTAACCTATAGGCCACCGGGTTGATCACCTCAATAATCTTGTATGGACCTATAAACCTGGGGCCCAACTTCATGGAGGGAATCTTAAGTTTGATGTTACGAGTAGACAACCATACCTTCTCACCCACCGTCAGTGTAGGAGCTGACCCCCTCCTCCTGTCTGCAAAATGTTTGTACCTCTTTTGGGCTTTGGAGATGTTCGCCTGAACCTCCCTCCAAAGGGTTCTTAACTGTTGCACCAGACCCTCAGCACCAGGGCAACCAGAATCCATGCGGGAAAATTCTCCAAACTGTGGAACAAACCCACAATTGACTTCAAAGGGAGATTTGCCAGTAGACTGATTAATACGACAATTGAACGCAAACTCAGCCATGGGTAAAACCTCACACCAGTCCTCCTGTCTGGAAGAGGCCAGGCATCTCAAAATCTGTTCCAACGACTGGTTGGTGCGTTCAGTCTGTGCGTTGGATTCCGGGTGATAAGCAGAGGAAAATGACAACGTAACCCCCAACTTCTTACAAAAAGCTCTCCAAAACCTGGCCACAAACTGCACACCCCTGTCAGACACCACATTCACAGGGACCCCATGCAACCGAACTATATGCTAATAAACAAGCGAGCCAAGGTTTCAGCAGAAGGCAACGCAGGTAGCGGCACAAAATGGGCTTGCTTTGAAAACCTATCAACCACAACCCAAACTACAGTGTTGCCCTTGGAAGACGGAAGATTAGTGATAAAATCCATGGAGAGGTGTGTCCAGGGTTTATCCGGAATTGGCAAAGGTACCAATTCCCCGGCCGGCCGGACCAGAGAGCTCTTAGAACGAGCACACACCCCACAAGAATTCACAAACTTTTTGATATCCGAACCCATAGAAGGCCACCAAAAGTTCCTAGCTACTGCTCCCCGGGTAGCTGTAATCCCAGGGTGTGCACTCAACACAGAATCATGAAATTCTTGCAGAAGTGTGAAACGGAAGTGATCGGGTACAAACAGTTTACCTTGGGGTTTATTCCTGGGAACTTGTGCTTGTGCATTCAAAATCTCCCTCTGTAACTCAGACGAGACTTCAGCCACAACCACTCCAGGTTGAAGAATGGAGGAAGGAGGTTCTGGAGGGGACACAGAATCAAAACTACGAGATAAGGCATCCGCCTTCACATTTTTAGACCCTGGTCGGAATGTAATGGTAAAATGAAACCGAGAAAAAAAAAGTGCCCACCGAGCCTGTCTGGGGGTTAATCTCTTAGTGGACTCGATATAGGCCAAATTTTTATGATCAGTGATGACCGTAACGGGAAAAACAGCCCCCTCCAGAAAATGCCTCCATTCTTCGAAGGCCAATTTAATTGCCAACAATTCTCTGTTGCCGACATCATAATTTCTCTCGGCCGAAGAGAATTTTTTAGAGAAAAAGGCACAGGGTTTAAGGTTAGTAAGGGTGGACGGACCCTGAGACAACACTGCCCCCACCCCCACCTCCGAGGCATCAACCTCCACGATAAAAGGTTTCGATGGATCGGGTTGTATCAACACGGGTGCTGAAGTGAAACATTTCTTCAGTGCCAGAAAGGAATTTTTTGCGGCCATGGACCAATTTTTTACATCCGCCCCTTTGAGTGTGAGGTCCGTCAAGGGTTTCACTACCTGCGAAAACCCTTTAATGAACTTCCTATAATAATTAGCGAAGCCCAGAAATCGTTGCAACCCCTTCAGGTCCTGAGGTTGCACCCAATCAGAAATGGCCTGAACCTTCCCAGGATCCATGCGGAATCCCTCCCCAGATACAATTAACCCCAGAAAAGACAGTTCTTGCAAAAAGAACGAGCACTTCTCCAGCTTAGCATATAAATGGTTCTCCCTGAGTCTTACAAGAACCGAGTGAAGATGGTGTAAGTGTGACTGACTGTCCTCTGAGTATATCAAGATGTCATCCAGGTAAATGACAACATAACGCCCAATCAGATCAGAAAACACAACATTAATAAAACTCTGGAAAACAGCAGGAGCGTTGGTGAGACCGAAGGGCATGACCAAATTTTCAAACAAGCCCTCGGTCGTCAGAAATGCTGTTTTCCATTCATCCCCCTCTCGGATCCTTATCAGATTATAAGCCCCTCGTAAGTCAAGCTTGGAAAACCACTTGGCCCCAGTGAGTTGATTACATAAATCAGGAATCAGAGGAAGAGGATACGTGTTTTTAACAGTAATCTTATTTAGTTCTCGAAAGTCGAGGCACGGTCGCAAACCACCATTTTTTTTCTTGACAAAGAAAAACCCCGCTGCAACGGGTGAGACAGAGGGCCGAATATGCCCCTTGCGGAGGCTCTCTGTGATGTACTCTTTCATAGATTGGCGCTCAGGCCCAGACAAATTGTACAGACGAGCCTTGGGTAATTTGGCTCCCGGGATCAAATCAATTGCACAATCACCGGGTCGATGTGGTGGAAGCGCCTCAGCCTCACTTTCGGAAAACACGTCTTCGAAGTCCTTCAGGTACTCCGGAATACCCTCCAGACCGACAGACGACACAGATACAGACTTAATAGGGTTAACAAGAGGTCCCAGGTTACAACACGGACCATTACCCTTACATCTCCATTGAGTGATTTCCCCTGCCACCCAATCAATGACAGGATTGTGGCGTTGCAGCCAAGGCATACCCAGTACCAGTCCTGCAGGTAGATTATTCATTACAAAGCAACTTAATTTTTCCACATGAGTGGAACCCACTTTTAGAGAAAAAACATCAGTCCCGAAACAAATTCCATCCCGGGTAAGAGGGGATGAATCAACAGCCACAACTTTAACAGGGTTTTTCAGCCTGACTGTCCCTATCTTATGACGAGTCACAACTTGGGCATCAATCAAATTAATAGAAGAGCCACAGTCAACAAAGGCGGTGGTCACCACAGGACCGCCAGCAAGTTCCAATTCCACTTGAAGCAATATTTTGGCAAGTGAAAAAACATGTACCTGGGAGTCTGGACAACCTCCTCGATTGTTGCCCAGACTCAGTCGTTTCTCAGACGGTTTCACAGAAGAAGGGCAGAGTGGACAGTTGCTTTTCCAATGTCCAGAGGCTCCACAGTAAAAGCACAATTGATTGTCTCTCCGGCGCCTCCTTTCTTTTTCCATAACCGAAACTGACCCAATCTCCATGGGTTCAGATACAGGAGCAGCGTCACGCAATTTGGAAAACAAGGAAGTCTCTTGCTGCATCACTCCTCTAGCACGGAGTCTCCGGTCCATTCGAACTGCCTGAGTCATGGCGTCCTCCAGGGTATTAGGAGGAGGATGAAGTGCCAGAGCGTCCTTCAGACGGTCGGACAGACCCATGCGGAACAACCCCCTCAGGGCTGCATCATTCCAAGAAATTTCAGCTGCCCAGCGCCTAAACTCTGAGCAGAACCATTCAGCAGAGTGCTTCCCTTGTGTCAAACTCATCACCATTTCCTCCGCCAGATGTACTCTATCAGGTTCATCATAAATGAGCCCCAGGGACTCAAAAAACAGGTTCACAGACATACGTTCAGGAGCAGAGGGAGAGAGGGAGAAGGCCCATGCTTGAGGGGACCCCCTTAATAAAGACATAACTACCCCCACCCTCTGTCTTTCATTTCCCGAGGCCCGGGGACGCAACTCAAAAAACAACCTGCATCCCTCCCTAAAGACCCTGAATAACTTTTTATCCCCAGAAAAAGAATCGGGTAACTTTACAGGTGGTTCGGGGTCCACCAGGGATACATCAGTGGTGCCCCCCTCCCGGGACCGCAAGGAAGCAGACATCTGTAAAGCACCTGCCACATCTCTCTGCACCTGCTGGTGAGAGTGGACCAGGGCTTGCTGTTCCACAGACAGCTTCTGCAACAACTGGGAGAGCTCATTAATCTGCCCCGTGAGAACCTGTACAGGATCCATGGCATACCAACAACCCCCCCACCAGGGAAAAAGACTGTATGGTCAGCTATAATGTCACGGTGCCTGGATATCTATGCTGCAGGGGAAGCTGCAAACAGCAGCTGAACAAAACGCCAAGTTACTAACCTGAACCCACGGGACCTTAGACATGAAACAGAGTGGACAGGTAACGAACAGGACCTTAGACCATGTGACAGAGTGGGAGGAGGAAAAGGGGGCGGAGCCAGACGCCAGGGAAACAGAGAAGGGACAAGCACTAAAGAATTGTCAAACAAGCAGAAGTCGTAGCCAGGAGATTACGAGGTACCAAAACAGAGAGACGGGATCGTCAGAAGCAAAGCCAGAGTTCAGAAGCCAGGAACACGAACAGGGTAAAGCACGGAAAGCAAGACAACGCTATGCAAACCAAGCACACAATCCAGGAGTCACGCATACAGACAAACACAGAATCTATAGCTGACAGAGAAACCAGGCTAGGAGCGAGTATAAATACCCCTCCCAATATAGAAAAGAGGCTAGCAAAAATTAACCCTGACAGGACATTAACCAGGTCCTGACCATGACAGTAACAGTAGAATAGTGACTGCAGCTCTGGAGGTGACTGGAAGATAAAACACAATGTAACAACAGAATAGTGAGTGCAGCTCTGTAGGTGATTGGAGAATAAGACACGATATATGAGCAGAATAGTGAGTGCAGCTCTGGAGGTGACGGAAGAATAAGACATGATGTAACACCACAATAGTGACTGCATGTCACGGTTCACGGGGAGGATACCCTTATCATCCCCACCACTCACACCGATTTTTCATAAACTGGGGTTGTTTGGTTGCCCCTGGTTCTTTCTGAAGGGGATTCATCTATATCACACTTCCCAGTTCCGGTTTGGAACTTACAGCTCTTGGCGCCCCCTTACCCTCAGGTCAGACCGGGCACTGCACTTAGGATAATTTGTCGCCAGAAAGGCTGCCTTACTTTGTACTGGCAAATGGGCCCACTGAAGCAAGGGCGATACAACTACTCCCACTCAGACGGGAACAATAATTATCAACACCGCCAGTCCCTACAAAGACTCCCAAACATCCAGGACAAATCCGCTGCCACCAGCTCCGATTTCTTAATTATTAACGGGTTCTGATCCAACCCAGATTAGTAGCATAATTCACTTCAGAGGACATGACCGTACGTTATAGAGCAAGGAGAGACAAGCTTGTAATTTTATGTTTTACTCAAAAAAAGGTAGGCAGTGTTTACAGAGGTATAAAAAAATATTATACCTTGTGCTGTGGAAGAGGGGACACATCTAGATGCATAGCATGCATCTGTATAGCAGCTAGACCCCGGACAAAAGACACGTGAAGACTGCTGCTTCACTCACTTATTTCCTAGCCTAAAACCAAGGTGCTCCCCCTGTGGTGACCTCACTTAGAGGTTGAAACCTCCCCTTTACTTAGAGTTATGGCAACCATTTTTATTGACAAAACAAAGAATATAGACGGCACCAGGCTCAAAATGCACCCAATCTTTGACGCAAAGCAGCACAATGTCTGCGCAGGATTCGTGTAGCAAGCACAGATAAAGCAGACTACGGCGGTGCTCCACATAGAAAAATCAAGTCCATTCCATATAGTAAAAAAGAAGAATACGTGGCACTCACCCAGAAAAGCTGCTGAATTAAAGTCCTTTATTCATGATGCGATAAAACAGAACACTTTTGGAGAGGCGGCTGGGATCGGGAGATGGTGCTGGGAGGAGGAGAGGTGGACGACGATCGTTTCGCGCAAAACGATCGTCGTCCACCTCTCCTCCTCCCAGCACCATCTCCCGATCCCAGCCGCCTCTCCAAAAGTGTTCTGTTTTATCGCATCATGAATAAAGGACTTTAATTCAGCAGCTTTTCTGGGTGAGTGCCACGTATTCTTCTTTTTTACTATATGCAACCATTTTTATGCCTAGCTTGCTGTATGAATCTCGTATATGAAAGACAATGATGAGGATGTGCCCCATCAGGGGGATTCTTTTAAGTGTAAACATGGTGTAATTACATGACCCACTTATGAAGAAACCCGCTCTTTGCACTCGTTGGGTTTAGCTTCTAGCGATTTCAGGGAGTTATAGATCCCTTGATGGACATCCGGAATATATAATTCTTATATCTATAGCCCTAATTGGTGCCAATAGATGTACCCTTGAAAGAACAAAAGAATCTCATGCTTTCTGTACCAGTTCTAGCCAGTACCAGGTGGGAGGGGGGATGAGGAGGGTAGGGAGACTTATCTGTCACAGCATAGAGCCAAATAAATTCTTGAGGGAGGGGGAAATGAGGGGTTTAGGCCCACAGCGTGTGTCTGAAAAGACATGGAACTTTTAGGTAGATACTCAAACATGGCATATTCAGATTATCGTGACACTGCAGCTCTGGGGGTGACGGGAGGATAAAACCTGATGTAACAGAAGAATAGTGACTGCAGCTCTTGAGATGTCTGGAGGATAAGACACGATATAACAGCAGAACAGTGAATTCAGCTCTTGAGGTGACTGGAGGATAAGACACGATATAACAGCAGAACAGTGACTGCAGCTCTAGAGGCGACTGGACAATAAGACATGATGTATCAGCACTGCAGTAGTGTTCAGCATTCCGATACTGCAAATATCGGGTATCGGCCGATATTCGCTGTATCAGAATTCTGATACCGAGTTCGGATACTTTTGCAATATCGGATACCGGAATCGGAAGTTCCCACAGTGCAATAATGCACTATAATGGAGTGTTGGGAGGTGCGTGGGTGGAGACTACGTGTGTGCGTGCGTGACCGTGGGGGGTCTGTGCGGGCCTGCCGGGGGTCTGTACGGGCCTCTCGGGGGTCTGTGCGTGCCTGCCGGGGGTCTGTGTGGGCTGCCGGGGGTCTGTGCAGGCTGCCGGGGGTCTGTGCGTGCCTGTCGGGGGTCTGTGCGGGCCTGCCGGGGCTCTGTGTGGGCTGCCGGGGGTCTGTATGGGCCTCTCGGGGGTCTGTGCGTGCCTGCCGAGGGTCTGTGTGGGCTGCCGGGGGTCTGTGCATGCCTGCCGGGGGTCTGTGCATGCTTGCCGGGGGTCTGCGCGGGCCTGCTGGGGGTCTTTGCGGGCTGCCGGGGGTCAGTGCGGGCTGCCGGGGGTCTGTGCGGGCTTGCAGGGCTCTGTGCGGGCTGGCAGGGGTCTGTGCGGGCTGCCGGGGGTCTGTGCAGCCTGCCGGGGGGTCTGTGCGGGCTGCCGGGGGTCTGTGCGTGTGTGCAGGCATCATCCGATGGGACTACAAGTCCCATCGGACGATGCCTGCTACAGTGACAGTGATTGACACATTAGCCAGTGATGGGGCAGTAGTAGTCCCACCATCCGGCTAATGTGTTGAATGTAAAAAAAAATACTACATACATACATACTACATACAAACTACATACTACATACATGCTACATACAACATACTGCATACATACTACATACTTACTACATACTACATACATACTACATACATACTTACTACATACATACTAGAAACATACATACTACATACATACTACATACATACTTACTACATACATACTACAAACATACATACTACATACATACCACATACATACTACATACATACATACTACATATATACATACTACATACATACTACATACATACATATTACATACATACTACAAACATACATACTACATACATACTACATACTACATACATACCACATACATACTACATACATACTACATACATACATACTACATACATACTTCATACATACTACATACATACTACATACATACTGCATACATACATACATACTACATATATACATACTACATACATACTACATACATACATACTACATACATACTACAATCATACATACTACATACATACTACATACATACCACATACATACTACATACATACTACATACATACATACTACATACATACATACTACATACATACTACATACATACATACTGCATACATACTTCATACATACTACAAACATACTACATACATACATACTACATACATACCACATATATACTACATACATACATACTACATACATACTACATACATACATACTACAAACATACATACTACATACATACCACATACATACTACATACATACTACATATATACATACTACATACTACATACATACATACTACATACATACTACATACATACTACCTACATACTACATACATACCACATACATACTACATACATACTACATATATACATACTACATACATACTACATACATACTACATACATACTACATACATACTACATACATACTACATACATACTACATACTACATACATACCACATACATACTACATACATACTACATATATACATACTACATACATACATACCACATACATACTACATACATACTACATATATACATACTACATACATACATACTACATACATACCACATACATACTACATACATACTACATACATACATACTACATATATACATACTACATACATACATACTACATACATACTACATACACACTACATACTACATACATACCACATACATACTACATACATACTACATACATACATACTACATACATACATACCACATACATACATACTATACATACTACATGCATATACATACATATTACATACATATTACATACATGCATACTACATACATACTACATACTACAAACATACTACATACATACTGCATACATACTACATATATACTTCATACATACTACATACATACTACATGCATACTACATATATACTTCATACATACTACATACATACTACATACATACTGCATACATACTACATATATACTTCATACATACTACATATATACTTCATACATACTACATACATACTACATGCATACTACATACATGTATAACCCCCACAATGGACCTGCCCCATCCACCTCCCCTATGCCATGGACTATAACCCCCACAATGGATCTGCCCCCATCCACCTCCCCTATGCCATGGACTATAGCCCCCACCCTGGATCTGCCCCATCCACCTCCCCTATGCCATGGACTATAACCCCCACCCTGGATCTGCCCCCATCCACCTCCCCTATGCCATGGACTATAGCCCCCACAATGGATCTGCCCCATCCACCTCCCCTATGCCATGGACTATAGCCCCCACAATGGATCTGCCCCATCCACCTCCCCTATGCCATGGTCTATAGCCCCCACAATGGATCTGCCCCATCCACCTCCCCTATGCCATGGTCTATAGCCCCCACAATGGATCTGCCCCCATCCACCTCCCCTATGCCATGGACTATAGCCCCCACAATGGATCTGCCCCATCCACCTCCCCTATGCCATGGACTATAGCCCCCACAATGGATCTGCCCCATCCACCTCCCCTATGCCATGGTCTATAGCCCCCACAATGGATCTGCCCCATCCACCTCCCCTATGCCATGGTCTATAGCCCCCACAATGGATCTGCCCCATCCACCTCCCCTATGCCATGGACTATAGCCCCCACCCTGGATCTGCCCCCATCCACCTTCCCTACAGCTCCTACCCAACATCCCCACAGTCCCTATCCCTATTGCCTTTATACACTTGCTTTGGCGAAACTGATGTGTATTTGGTCCTGCCAATAAAGCTTCTTTGAATCTTGAATCTTGAATCTACATGTTACATACATACATACTATATACATACTAAATACTACATGCATACTACATACTACATGCATACTACATACATATTACATACATATTACATACATACATACATACTACATACATACTATACATACTACATACATATTGCATACTACATACATACATACTACATACATACATACATACTACATACATACTACATACTACATACATACTACATACATACATACATAATACATACATACTATATACTACATACATACTACATACAACATACTACATACATACTACATACAACATACTACATGCATACATACTACATACAATACATTCATACATTACATACAATACATACATACAGACATACAGTACATATAACATAGAGTACATACTCACCATTACTTGTCATTTTGATCCCCGAACCAGTGTCATCTGTAAAAAAGATTAAAATAACCAACAACCAATACACTCCCTGATCCTCAGAAATCCACGAGTGTCCCATGACGATCTCCCGTGGAGAACAGCAGCATCAGCTGTTGCGACCGCTCTCCAGGGGCTCCAGGAACACAATGACGGGAGGAAGGTATCTTTCCGCACTGTATTCCTCCGCCGCTGTCAAAAAATAGTCCCTAGTCTCACTTTTGGCATTGCTGTCAGTGTGTCACTGAGGGCCCTATGACTACGGCGGACAGGTAGTATACGGTTTATTATTTTACATTTTTTGCAGGTGCTGATGTATGGTAACTATGGTTAAATGAAGAATATGAAAATACTTTTTTCCTAATGTGTGTGTGTTTTATTAACCCTTTATTACTATTGGATTAATAATGGATAGGTGTCTTATTGAAGCCTCTCCGTTATTAACTTGGCTTAATGTCACCTTACAATAGTAAGGTGACATTAACCCCTTATTACCCCAAATCCCACAGCTACACGGGAGTGGGAAGAGAGGGGCTAAGTGGCGGAATTGGCGCATCTTACAGATGTGCCATTTCTGGGGCGGCTGCGGACTGTCTGTAAGATGCGCCCGCACAGACCCCCGGCAGCCCGCACAGACCCCTGGCAGAATGCACAGACTCCCGGCAGGCCCGCACAGACCCCCGGCAGGCCCGTACAGACCCCCGGCAGGCACGCACAGACCCCCGGCAGGCCCGTACAGACCACCGGCATCCCGCACAGACCCCCGGCAGGCCCGTACAGACCACCGGCAGCCCGCACAGACCCCCGGCAACCCGCACAGAGCCCCGGCACCCCGTACAGACCCCCGGCAGAATGCACAGACCCCCGGCAGGCCCGCACAGACCCCTGGCAGGCCCGTACAGACCCCCGGCAGGCCCGCACAGACCCCGGCAGGCCCGTACAGACCACCGGCAGCCCGCACAGACCCCCGACAGCCCACACAGAGCCCCGGCAGGCCCGTACAGACCACCGGCAGGCACGCACAGGCCCCTGGCAGCCCACACAGACCCCCGAGAGGCCCGTACAGATCTCCGGCAGGCCCACACAGACCCCGCCCACACACAGACACGCACAGTGTCCGCCCACTCACCGCCCACACTCTTGCCCCCTCCGGAACAGGATGTAGAAGGACAGAAAGGGCTTATTTACATTCCGATATTGGTGTCCCATTGACTTGCATTGGTATCGGGTATCGGTATCGGCGACATCCGATTTTTTGGGGATATCGGCCGATCCAATCCGATACCGATACTTCTGGGTATCGGAAGGTATCACTCAACACTAATCAGCAGAATAGTGAGTGCAGCTCTGGAGGTGATTGGAGGATAAGACCCGATGTAACAGCAGAATAGTGAGTGCAGCTCTGGAGGTGATTGGAGGATAAGACCCGATGTAACAGCAGAATAGTGAGTGCAGCTCTGGAGGTGACAGGAGGATAAGACATGATGTAACAGCAGAATAGTGAGTGCAGCTCTGGAGGTGACTGTTAATGCTGTTACCAGCAGAGAGCGGCTGGCTCCTGTCTTCCTCTCTGTGTAGAGTGTGAGCTCTTGCGCCCTGTGCTGGACATGAATCATTGATGATAATGCTTGTTCATCAGGATAACATGGCGGCGCACTACGTGAATCATCAGGGAACTCGCAGGAATGAATAATTTACGGACGTTAATCTGATGATTGCCGGATTTAATGGATGTGAAATGATGGAATCACTTGGCCCTGTATGTGGCAGAGAAACGCTCCAATTCCTAATCTCAGCGTCCCCCCCACATCCCAGCTCCGTCCACCCGTCTACAGGAATCTGTAACCCTGCTCATCCTGACCCTCCTGGTGCTAAAACTGCACAAGTTATGCGCGTTGGGTATTTCCGGAACGGTCCCACATACCAGGTAAGTAGGGATCCATGCTTTTCATGCTCAAATGGTTGATTGCGTTCATATCGTGAAGTTATTATGTTATTATTCTCTATGTTACGGCTGCAGTCACACCATCAAAAACCGCTGCAGAAAAGTCCGACGAGAGCAGGAAAGAACTAAGTGACATTCCTCCCCTAGAATCACTATGAAATCCGGATACAATGTGACATTCCTCCCCTAGAATCACTATGACATCCAGATACAATGCGACATTCCTCCCCTAGAATCACTATGACATCCGGATACAATGCGATATTCCTCCCCTAGAATCACTATGACATCCGGATACAATGTGACATTCCTCCCCTAGAATCACTATGACATCCGGATACAATGTGACATTCCTCCCCTAGAATCACTATGACATCTGGATACAATGCGACATTCCTCCCCTAGAATCACTATGACATCCGGATACAATGCGACATTCCTCCCCTAGAATCACTATGACATCCAGATACAATGCGACATTCCTCCCCTAGAATCACTATGACATCTGGATACAATGCGACATTCCTCCCCTAGATTCACTATGACATCCAGATACAATGCGACATTCCTCCCCTAGAATCACTATGACATCCAGATACAATGCGACATTCCTCCCCTAGAATCACTATGACATCTGGATACAATGCGACATTCCTCCCCTAGATTCACTATGAAATCCGGATACAATGCGATATTCCTCCCCTAGAATCACTATGACATCCGGATACAATGTGACATTCCTCCCCTAGAATCACTATGACATCTGGATACAATGCGACATTCCTCCCCTAGATTCACTATGACATCCGGATACAATGCGATATTCCTCCCCTAGAATCACTATGACATCCGGATACAATGCGACATTCCTCCCTTAGAATCACTATGACATCCGGATACAATGCGATATTCCTCCCCTAGAATCACTATGACATCTGGATACAATGCGACCTTCCTCCCCTAGAATCACTATGACACCTGGATACAATGCGACATTCCTCCCCTAGAATCACTATGGCATCCGGATACAATGCGACATTCCTCCCCTAGAATCACTATGACATCTGGATACAATGCGACATTCCTCCCCTAGATTCACTATGACATCCGGATACAATGCGATATTCCTCCCCTAGAATCACTATGACATCCAGATACAATGCGACATTCCTCCCCTAGAATCACTATGACATCTGGATACAATGCGACATTCCTCCCCTAGATTCACTATGACATCCGGATACAATGCGATATTCCTCCCCTAGAATCACTATGACATCCAGATACAATGCGACATTCCTCCCCTAGAATCACTATGACATCTGGATACAATGCGACATTCCTCCCCTAGATTCACTATGACATCCGGATACAATGCGATATTCCTCCCCTAGAATCACTATGACATCCAGATACAATGCGACATTCCTCCCCTAGAATCACTATGACATCTGGATACAATGCGACATTCCTCCCCTAGATTCACTATGAAATCCGGATACAATGCGATATTCCTCCCCTAGAATCACTATGACATCCGGATACAATGCGACCTTCCTCCCCTAGAATCACTATGACATCCGGATACAATGCGACATTCCTCCCCTAGATTCACTATGACATCCGGATACAATGCAACATTCCTCCCCTAGAATCACTATGATATCCGGATACAATGTGACATTCCTCCCCTAGATTCACTATGACATCCGGATACAATGCGATATTCCTCCCCTAGAATCACTATGACATCCAGATACAATGCGACATTCCTCCCCTAGAATCACTATGACATCTGGATACAATGCGACATTCCTCCCCTAGAATCACTATGACATCTGGATACAATGCGACATTCCTCCCCTAGAATCACTATGACATCTGGATACAATGCGACATTCCTCCCCTAGAATCACTATGAAATCCGGATACAATGCGACATTCCTCCCCTAGATTCACTATGACATCCGGATACAATGCGATATTCCTCCCCTAGAATCACTATGACATCCAGATACAATGCGACATTCCTCCCCTAGAATCACTATGACATCCGGATACAATGCGATATTCCTCCCCTAGAATCACTATGACATCCAGATACAATGCGACATTCCTCCCCTAGAATCACTATGACATCCGGATACAATGCGACATTCCTCCCCTAGAATCACTATGACATCCAGATACAATGCGACATTCCTCCCCTAGATTCACTATGACATCCGGATACAATGCAACATTCCTCCCCTAGAATCACTATGACATCCGGATACAATGTGACATTCCTCCCCTAGATTCACTATGACATCCGGATACAATGCGATATTCCTCCCCTAGAATCACTATGACATCCGGATACAATGCGATATTCCTCCCCTAGAATCACTATGACATCCAGATACAATGCGACATTCCTCCCCTAGAATCACTATGACATCCGGATACAATGCGATATTCCTCCCCTAGAATCACTATGACATCCAGATACAATGCGACATTCCTCCCCTAGAATCACTATGACATCCGGATACAATGCGACATTCCTCCCCTAGATTCCCTATGACATCCGGATACAATGTGACATTCCCCTAGAATCACTATGATATCCGGATACAATGCGACATTCCTCCCCTAGATTCACTATGACATCCGGATACAATGCGATATTCCTCCCCTAGAATCACTATGACATCCAGATACAATGCGACATTCCTCCCCTAGAATCACTATGACATCCGGATACAATGCGACCTTCCTCCCCTAGAATCACTATGACATCTGGATACAATGCGACATTCCTCCCCTAGAATCACTATGACATCTGGATACAATGCGACATTCCTCCCCTAGAATCACTATGACATCCGGATACAATGCGACATTCCTCCCCTAAAATCACTATGACATCCGGATACAATGCGACATTCCTCCCCTAGAATCACTATGACATCTGGATACAATGCGACATTCCTCCCCTAGAATCACTATAACATCCGGATACAATGCGACATTCCTCCCCTAGAATCACTATGACATCTGGATACAATGCGACATTCCTCCCCTAGAATCACTATGACATCCGGATACAATGCGACATTCCTCCCCTAGAATCACTATGACATCCGGATACAATGCGACATTCCTCCCCTAGAATCACTATGACATCCGGATACAATGCGACATTCCTCCCCTAGATTCACTATGACATCTGGATACAGTGCGACATTCCTCCTATAGAATCACTATGACATCTGGATACAATGCGACATTCCTCCCCTAGAATCACTATGACATCCAGATACAATGCGACATTCCTCCCCTAGATTCACTGACATCCGGATACAATGCGGCATTCCTCCCCTAGAATCACTATGACATCCGGATACAATGCGACATTCCTCCCCTAGAATCACTATGACATCCAGATACAATGCGACATTCCTCCCCTAGATTCACTGACATCCGGATACAATGCGACATTCCTCCCCTAGAATCACTATGACATCTGGATACAATTCAACATTCCTCCCCTAGAATCACTATGACATCTGGATACAATGCAACATTCCTCCCCTAGAATCATTATGGCATCCATATACAATGCAACATTGTCAAGATAATGTAAAAATGTCATAATGTGAGACTAGTTCTAGAAAGTACCATGTCACAGACACACACTGCAGCTTCGATCCCCCTTTCTCCCCCCCTACATTTGCTCATACCACAAAGAAAGCCCTATGGCAGAGACACGGTGCAACTTGATACAAATGTGTGAGCAAGATGTGGCTTTTAAACTGCAGGCGATCAATCCTGTAAAGCCACTCACCCTCCCTCTCCCCTGCTATATAGTGTAATGGGAGACCAAGATGCAGCAGCCCCTCCCTCCTCCCAGGAATGCCTTTGTCTGGGGACTCTAAAAACATAAATTCTGAGAAAAGAATGCATATCATTAGTCAGCTCACTTAGTGATTTCACGACGAGAGGGCATATCTTACGCTGCTGAGTTGTGTTTTAGTCTTGGTCCAGGAAGCGAGCTAACAACAGCTCAACAAAGCTGTGCTAATGCACCTGGATGTATCTCCTGAGCACACAGCCGCCATGCTGATATGAAATGATCTTAACAACCTGTCAGTGTTCTCTATTTAATGTTAATCCTATTTTTTTGTAATCTGTAATGTACACGTGAATTTGTCTTCTTTGTAAAATACTTTTTACTTTGTAAGCACTGCCTATCTTTTTATGGAGTAAAATATATAATTTACTAGTTGTGTCTTCCTGCTCTATGAACGAACTGTCGCTTCCTCTGAAGTGAATTACGCTACTGATTTGGGTTGGCTCTGGACCTGTTAACCTTTGGTAGAATTGGAGCTGGTGGCAGCATACTTTGTTCTGTGCGATTGGGGATTTTTGCAGCAACGGCGGCATTGATAATTATTGTTCCCGCCTGTGTGGGACTGGTTACATTGTCCTTGCTGCAGCGTGCCCAATAGCCAGTACATAGCAGGCAGCCTTTCTGATGACTAACTACCCTAGGTGCAGTACCTAATCTGACCTGAGGGTAAAGGGGGTGCCAGAGAGCTGCAAGTTCCAAACTGCAACTAGGAAGTGGGATAGATTGTCGCGAATCGGGGGTGACCTTTGGCCAGCACATGGCTATCTCATGTGCAAGGGGCTTATCTTAGTTATCCCCCACTGCTACAATGTGATGAAAAGACACACAAGGCTATTGACCTATCAATTTCCCGCAGGGACTTATTTTAGTTATCCCACTGCTGCTACAATATATCATGAACTGCAGGGATTTATGTATATCCCGCTTTCCAGTTCCGCTTCAGAACTTGCAGCTCTCCGGTGCCCCACTTACCCTCAGGTCAGTCAGGGAACTACACCTAGGATATTTTGTTCGCCGGATGGGCCAATTCACTGTGGACAGGCTAGCAGGCACGCTGCAGCGAGGGAATTATAAATGATCAGGCCACAGCCACACAATAGCTTATAAAACCCTGCTCCATCGCTGCCAGCTCACCTGCCTAGCCCAGAACACACTTCGCTGCCACCAGCTCAGATTTCTCCACAGAGGGGTTCAGAGCCAACTCAAATTAGTAGCGTAATTAACTTCAGAGGACTTAGGGTATATTTTAGAGCAAGGAAAACAAAGCTAGTAGTTTTATATTTGACTCCATAAAAGATTAGGCAGTGTTTATAAAAGGTATATAAAGGTTTTACAATATGAGACAATTTAAAGTATGTACAAGGCAATCACAAAATAAACAGGGATTAAAACAGAAATTTACACTCACATGTGCTCAGATCATCCTAGCTAACCATGCTGGTGGGTGGAGCCAAATGTCCCACTTCGTCAGTGAGTCTTCTTGGTGTGAAGTCCCAGGCAAGAGTGAGTGCTGGACTCACTGGCAGTAACTCATACTTGTAGGCTGTGACATCACTAAAGGGAGTTGAGTTACTCCCGCCCTCCTCTTTCCTCCGAGATACAGATTTACCAGCAATACCTATAATTCTCATAACTTGGCTTGAGAATCTAGCAGAGTAAAGGCACACACATCACTCATCTTGTATTGAAATTAGCTTTCTCTTGATACCGCACTGGGACTAGTTGTTCCACATGGTTCAGGAGAAATCCGCACTTTGTACTCATTGCATTTAGCTGCTAGCGCTTAGAGTGATTGACAGATCTACCGACAGAAATTCACAATATGTACTCCTTATTTTCCTAGCCCAGGGGCGCAGCCTGTGGACTGATGCATTTCACATGGAACCTATTATACATAATATATACTGCCTAACATATTCTTGGTGCTGGGGGTTCTGTAACACGGCTCCCCTTTTCAGCGACGCGATCGGCATACATAGTCTGATCCTTAACGGATCGGTTTGGGGATGACCGAAGTTTATGGGGTTGGTACAAGTTCCGTTTGTCGACTTAGTCCATCGACATTACCGTTTTGTTTGCCGGGTCTGTAGTGGATGGTGAAGTCCAGAGGTTGTAGGGCTAAACTCCACCGCAGTAATCTGGCGTTGTCTCCCGAGACCCGATTAAGCCAGACTAGGGGATTATGGTCCGTTAGGAGGGAAAACTGTCGTCCATACAAATATGGTTGTAACTTTTTGAGTGCCCATACTATCGCCAGGCACTCCTCGATGGCCGCATAGCTCACTTCACGGGGCAGTAGTTTCTGACTCAGGTAAGCTACCGGGTGTTCTTGGCCGTCTTGGCTTAGTACTGCCCCCAATCCAAACATAGAAGCGTCTGTGTGAACAAGGAAACGTTTAGTTGGATCGGGTGCGGCCAATACAGGGGTATTGGTGAGGGCGTCCTTTAGCTGGCGGAAGGCTTTCTCACACTCTGGGGTCCAGGTTACCTGGCGGGGTTGGTTCTTATGGGTCAGATCAGTGAGGGGCTTGGCCACGCTGCTGTAATAGGGAACGAATTTCCTATAATACCCCGCTGTCCCTAGAAACGCCATGACCTGGGTTTTAGTGCGTGGGGTGGGTCATTTGGCTATGGCCTCAATCTTGGCTGGTTCTGGTCTCTGTTTCCCACTTCCCACCCAATGCCCTAAATACTGAACCTCTGCTTTGCCCACGTGACACTTGTTTGGGTTCAGGGTCATTCCGGCCTTGTGGATCCTGTCCAATACTGTCTCTAGGTGATTTAGATGCTCTTCCCATGTCGCACTGTAGATTGCGATGTCGTCCAGGTAGGCACACGCATAGTCCTGGAGACCATCCAGAAGCCGGTCAGCCAGCCTCTGGAAGGTCGCCGGGGTAGTCTTCATCCCGAATGGCATAACTCGAAACTGGAATAAGCCAAACGGGGTGACAAATGCCGACTTGAGAATAGAATCAGGATTAAGGGGAATCTGCCAGTAGCCTTTGCATAGATCGATGGTGGTCAAATACTTTGCCCCGCCAGCCGGTCTAACAAGCCGTCACTGTTTTCTCATTGAGCTTACGATAGTCTACACAAAACCGTGTAGTCCCATCCTTCTTGGGCACTAACACTACGGGGGATGCCCAGGGACTATCTGACTCTTCAATGACCCCTAAACGCAACATCTCTTGTATCTCTTGTCGCATCCCTTCTCGTACAGACTCAGGGACGCGGAAGGGGGGTTGTCGCAGGGGGGTCTGATCCTGGGTCTCAACCTTGTGTTGTGCCAGGTGAGTGTACCCGGGTTTCCCTGAAAACATCCTCTGTCGCTGCCTCAACAACTCCTCCGCCTGCTGTCTCTCCCGGGGACCTAAGTCTTCACCCCAGTGTACCTGGTCCCATGTTTTAGACTGAGTCCTCTCCCCTAAGACATCAGGCAAGGGAAGTCCGGCTAAATCCTCTGCTTCAGGGGCACAGATGGCCACTACCTCTTCAGGGCGCTACCTATAGGGCTTCAGCATATTCACGTGGAACATGCGGATAACCCAGGGGTCGTCACAATCGGCGACATTATAGGTGGTGTCGGCTATTTTCACCACTACCTGGTAGGGCCCCTGCCATGCAGCTTGGAACTTATTCTGCCTGGTGGGCTCTAACACCAGGACCTTCTGCCCTACTTCCAAGGTGCGCTCTCTGGCCCTCCGATCGTACCATACGCGCTGGCGCCACTGGGCCACCTGCATGTTCCCACGTACAGCCTGGGTCAGCTCCTGTAGGCAGTCCCGGAATTCCAGCACATAGGATACAATAGGTACCCCTTCTATGGTGCCCTCCCCTTCCCAGTGTTCTAGCACTAAGTCTAGGGGTCCCCTTACCCTTCTCCCGTATACCAGTTCGAATGGGGAGAACCCTGTGGATTCTCGGGGCACCTCTCGATAGGCAAACAGGAGGTGAGGCAAGAATTTCTCCCAGTCCCTGTAGGTCCTGGTAAAAGTCCCAATGAGTTGTTTTAACGTCCCGTTAAAGCGTTCACACAACCCATTGGTTTTCGGGTGGTACGGGGCGCTTCTAATGGACTTTACGCCGCACAGCTTCCACAGTTGGTTGGTCACCTCTGCTGTAAACTGGGTACCCTGGTCCGAGATAATCTCCCGGGGAAATCCAACCCGTGAGAAAACCTGGAGCAAGGCAGCCGCCACTGTCTCTGCTAGTATGTTAGGTAACGCAACCGCCTCTGGATCCTCAAGTAACTCCCTCTTAAATTCATCTGGGGTGGCCCAAGAACTGTGTCTGGCTATGGGAATACGTGTAGGGCTGGGATGTCTTACCTGGCCCTCCTCTGAGTGTGATTCCGCCTCTGCAGCTCGAGCTTGTCTCTGGGTGGTCACAGGATATGTCTCAGCCAGAGGGTCAACCGAGAAGGCAGGCAACATGGGCCCCAAGTCATTTCCCAGCAAAACGTCTGCAGGCAAATCCTCCATCAAGCCGACCTCAACAAGGCCATCCCCAACTCCCCAGTTCAGGTGAATCCTGGCAGTGGGTAGTCGATGTATGACTCCCCCTGCTACACGGACTGCCACTGTCCGGTCCGTCTTCTCTTGGTCCCGGACGAGATGAGGCTTCACAAGGGTCAAAGTTGCTCCAGAATCTCTTAGTCCCTGCATGCGTTTCCCATTAACCCACATGACCTGTTGATGCTGTTGTCAATTATCTGCCCGGGCTGCCTGCACGGGGTCTACTTCATGCAGCACTTCCTCCATGTCTTCCACCCCTTGGTTAGTTGTAGCCCCCAATGCCGGGTCAGCTTCGCCTTGGTAGCAGTGTACAGCGGCCCGGCGGAAGGTAGCTGTTCCCGCCTTTGGCCACTGGGTATGCTGAGTCCGGTTGGGACATTGTCTTTGCAGGTGGCCCCGCTGACGGCAGGTGTGGCATCACGCCCCAGAGGAACTGTGGTAGGCCGGGTTTCTAGCTGGTCCCCCTACAATCTTCTGTGGTTTGGGGCCCTCCAGGTCCATGGGCGGACCCCTAGTGACCATCTTTGATCCGGACAACTGAGGCCTCCTGGCGTCATGATGTTCATCGGCCAGACGAGCGGCTTCCTCAAGAGTCATTGGCCGCCTGTCCCGAAGCCATTCCTGTGTCTCGGGGTTTAGTCCATTTAAGAATCGTTCTAACAAGAAGAGCTGGAGGACGTCCTCCTTAGTGGTTGCTTGGCTCCTTGTACCCACTGTAGCAGTGACCGCCGTAATTTACAGGCCCATTCAGCGTGGGTATCGGTTACTCGTTTTATAAGTTCGCTGAACTTTTGGCGGTATGCCTCTGGTGTCAGCGCATACCGGGCCAAGATCACTTCTTTGATCCGCTCATAGTCGATACAGTCCTCATCAGGTACCGTGTGATAGGCGTCCGCTGCCCGGCCTGTCAGCTTTCTGGTCAGAATCTGAACCCGTTCCTCCGGCTTCACTTGATGAAGGGCACACTGCCGCTAAAAGTCCTGCAGAAAGCCATCAATGTCTTCCTCTGCCTCCCCCAACTGTCGGAAGGCATTATACTGGATCTTTTTGTGGCTTACTTTTGAAGGTACCTGGTCAAAGGCCAGAGCTCCCCTTGCTCGCTGACTCTCCTCTCTCCGCTCTGCCATCTCCATCTTGGCCAGCTCCACTTTGGTCCGCTCTGCCATCTCCATCTTGGTTAGCTCTATCCTGGTCCGCTCGGCCATCTTTTCCTTCAGATCAGTACGCACATCAGCCATCACCTCTCGTATGATCTCTACTGCAGGGTTTGGGCCATAGAACCCCCAGTCTCCTCCACGTTCACATTGGGGGGCGCTGCACTGTCGTGTTCCATGATGGCTGCTATCAAATCCGCTTTTGTTTTGTTGCTGGCGATTAACCCTCGGGCTTCCACCAGATCTTTTAATGTAGTCCTCTTTAACTTCTGGTAGTTGTCTTCCTTCCATTCATTCCTTTCCTCCTGTAGAAGGGATATTTTTGGAGATCGGTTGCCAGCTGGGTTGGATCCCATTGGTACAGTTGAGGGATCTGTTGTCTGGATTTCAAGAACTTTCTTAAAGACTGTCGATGCTGGATAAATGGGCGACGGTTGTGTTATTTGTCATCTGGAGGAGTCTGGTCTGTGACTACTGTGAGGCAGTAACTGGTGTTACATGTATGGGTCACTGTTAGTGTTGAGCGATACCGTCCGATACTTGAAAGTATCGGTATCGGATAGTATCGGCCGATACCCGAAAAATATCGGATATCGCCGATACCGATATCCGATACCAATACAAGTCAATGGGACATCAAGTATCGGAAGGTATTCTCATGGTTCCCAGGGTCTGAAGGAGAGGAAACTCTCCTTCAGGCCCTGGGATCCATAGGGATGTGTAAAATAAAGAATTAAAATAAAAAATATTGATATATTTACCTCTCCGGCGGCCCCTGAACTCAGCGCGGGTAACCGGCAGGCTTCTTTGTTCAAAATCAGCGCTTTTAGGACCTGAGAATCACGTCCCGGCTTCTGATTGGTCGCGGGCCGCCCATGTGACCGCCACGCGACCAATCACAAGCCGCGACGTCACCGCAAGCTATTAGCGCGCTCATTTTTGAAAAATGAGCGCGTTAATGACTTTCAAAGACGTAGCGGCTTGTGATTGGTCGCGGCCACGCGACCAATCACAAGCCGCGACGTCACCGCAAGCTATTAACGCGCTCATTTTTAAAAATGAGCGCGTTAATAGCTTGCGGTGACGTCGCGGCTTGTGATTGGTCGCGGCCACGCGACCAATCACAAGCCGCTACGTCTTTGAAAGCCATTAACGCGCTCATTTTTAAAAATGAGCGCGTTAATAGCTTGCGGTGACGTCGCGGCTTGTGATTGGTCGCGGCCACGCGACCAATCACAAGCCGCTACGTCTTTGAAAGCCATTAACGCGCTCATTTTTAAAAATGAGCGCGTTAATAGCTTGCGGTGACGTCGCGGCTTGTGATTGGTCGCGGCCACGCGACCAATCACAAGCCGCTACGTCTTTGAAAGCCATTAACGCGCTCATTTTTAAAAATGAGCGCGTTAATAGCTTGCGGTGACGTCGCGGCTTGTGATTGGTCGCGGCCACGCGACCAATCACAAGCCGCTACGTCTTTGAAAGACATTAACACGCTCATTTTTAAAAATGAGCGCGTTAATAGCTTGCGGTGACGTCGCGGCTTTTGATTGGTCGCGGCCGCGACCAATCACAACCCGCTACGTCTTTGAAAGCCATTAACGCGCTCATTTTTAAAAATGAGCGCGTTAATAGCTTGCGGTGACGTCGCGGCTTGTGATTGGTCGCGGCCACGTGACCAATCACAAGCCGCTACATCTTTGAAAGCCATTAACGCGCTCATTTTTAAAAATGAGCGCGTTAATAGCTTGCGGTGACGTCGCGGCTTGTGATTGGTCGCGTGGCCGCGACCAATCACAAGCCGCTACGTCTTTGAAAGTCATTAACGCGCTCATTTTTCAAAAATGAGCGCGCTAATAGCTTGCGGTGACGTCGCGGCTTGTGATTGGTCGCGTGGCGGTCACATGGGCGGCCCGCGACCAATCAGAAGCCGGGACGTGATTCTCAGGTCCTAAAAGCGCTGAGTTTGAACAACGAAGCCTGCCGGTTACCCGCGCTGAGTCCAGGGGCCGCCGGAGAGGTAAATATATCAATATTTTTTATTTTAATTCTTTATTTTACACATCTCTATGTATCCGATACCGATACCCGATACCACAAAAGTATCGGATCTCAGTATCGGAATTCCGATACCGCAAGTATCGGCCGATACCCGATACTTGCGGTATCGGAATGCTCAACACTAGTCACTGTATGTTCCCCCCAGGATGCGCACAGAGGCGTATTGAGGCTATGAGAGTGCATTGCAGTCACAGGCGTAGATGTGGTTGCAATGCAGACCAAAGTGAGAATAGGTCTTGGACATGCTGTTTGTCTAAGGCAAATTTAGGGAATACCTGCTCTGGGCTTTTTGTGTTTTGAAATGGACTACAGGATAGTAGTGGTGCAGTCCGTTTCATTCCCGGCCCAGGTTTTCCATGTTGCTGAAGGCCACAGATTCAAGTTAAAAACCCTGCAGTATAGGGTTTGGGTGTCCCAGATTCAGTGTCAGTGTCAGTCTGGTGTGGGCAGGAGTACAGAGCAGGAGGCACAGCAGAGCTCCACCTGTGTGAGGCAACACAGGCAAGTAGAGCCAAACAGCCAAGACAGCGGAAAAGCCTGGCACCCGACTGCGTACACAGCCATGCAGTTGCCCACGGCAACGGTCTCAGGAGGTGGACTGGCGTGTTTAGTGACTGTAATGCAGAGGATATGTGCCCTGCTGCGATTCGGAGGATATTGTGTACTGTGTATTGCTGTGGGTAAAGAGACATTAACACGGCGGTGCAGTTGCCCATGTAAAGAGTCACAGGTGGACTGGCATGTTTAGTGACTGTAATCCAGAGGATTTGTGCCCGGCTGCGATTTGGAGGATATCGTGTGTTGTGTTTATATGAGTTGAACATTAAAGAGACTTTTGTGTTGGAACTTTGCTGGGTCACTGCCTCGTCACTGCACAGGGTGCTACCTCTGCACCACACTACAGAATATATTTGTTGTAAATGATGGATGTGAGGAATAAACTGCCTAGGTGACTTTTATAACCCATAGCTTCAGATCCTGAGGACTCACACTCCGCTCTACATTTCCATGCTGCACATGTTTTAAAGATTTGAAATAAACTTTGGATTTTACAGAGTGGTGCGTGCCACCCTTCTTCTTCTTGTTTGGACTACCAGTACTGTTTTTTTCTGAGTTGGCACCGAGAGCCCAGGTATACATGCCTGCAGCGTTTTTCTGGTTTTCAAGTTGCACATTACGCTACAGGTGTTGCCGCAATGCTGATCGCTTTGTGTCTGTGTGGATTGACTCACAGGAAGGACTTACCTGGTATAAAAGCCCTGCGCACCTAACCACAAGGAGTTTTGGAGCCAGGGAAGAGAGTGGGGCATATGTGGTCCAGAGACATTGCTGAGACCAACGTGACAGGCTTCAGCAGGGAGTCTACGCCACCTCTTGGCAAGGTCCGGATTCCCCAGAAGATATTCCCAAGTACGGCTGGTCAGAGCCAGAATCTGCTCTCTGCACTGCATTTGGGTCCTTTGTAAAGCAACCACCACTCTCTTTGAATATATTTACTTACGGGACGGCAAGTCTCTATTATATTTACCTCCATGACTGCATTTTCGCACACAACCACTAGATGGAACCATAATACCTGTATTTAACTTAACCATGTCTCCACACAGAATGTTTTGTAATATTTTATACAAATATTGTCAAACTATGGTATGTATATGATTAACTTTACATCTGTGTATTTATTAATTAATTTGTTTATAAATGGATTGCTTACCACTTTTTGTCTTTGCTGGGTTTCCCCTTTTCCTAATGTATCTTCTATTTTCTATTTTCGTATTTTCTATTGTCGGCTGCCTTTGACACAGTGGACCATTCCCTATTATTACAGACCCTCTCATCCCTTGGCTTCACAGACTTGGCCCTATCCTGGATCTCATCATACCTAACAGACCGGACATTCATTGTCTCCCACTCACACACCACCTCCTCACCTCGCCCCCTATCTGTCGGAGTCCCACAAGGTTCAGTCCTAGGGCCCCTGCTCTTCTCCATTTACACCTTTGGCCTGGGACAGCTCATAGAATCTCATGGCTTTCAGTATCACCTCTATGCTGATGACACACAGATCTACATCTCTGGACCAGATATCACCACCCTACTAACTAGAATCCCTCAATGTCTATCCGCTAGCTCATCCTTCTTCTCCGCTAGATTTCTAAAACTTAACATGGACAAAACAGAATTCATCGTCTTTCCCTCATCTCACGCGACCCACCAACGAACCTATCCATTACAGAAAATGGCTGCCCACTCTCCCCAGTCCCACAAGCCCGCTGTCTTGGGGTAATCCTTGACACTGATCTCTCCTTCAAACCACATATCCAAGCCCTTTCCACTTCCTGCCGCCTTCAACTCAAAAATATTTCACGAATCCGTTCATTCCTCAACCAAGAATCTGCAAAAACCCTAGTCCATGCCCTCATCATCTCTCGCCTCGACTGCTGTAACCTCCTACTCTCTGGACTCCCCTCTAACACTCTCGCACCCCTCCAATCTATTCTAAACTCTGCTGCCCGACTAATCCACCTGTCCCCCCGCTATTCCCCGGCCTCTCCCCTCTGTCAATCCATTCACTGGCTCCCCATCACCCAGAGACTCCAGTACAAAACCCTAACCATGATGTACAAAGCCATCCACAACCTGTCTCCTCCATACATCAGTGACCTCGTCTCCCGGTACTTTCCTGCACGCAACCTCCGATCCTCACAAGATCTCCTTCTCTACTCTCCTCTTATCTCCTCTTCCCACAATCGTATACAAGATTTCTCTCGTGCATCCCCCCTACTCTGGAATGCTCTACCACAACATATCAGACTCTCACCTACTATCGAAACCTTCACAAAGAACCTGAAGACCCACCTCTTCCGACAAGCCAACAACCTACAGTAACCACCGATCGACCAAATCACTGCATGACCAGCTCTATCCTCACCTACTGTATTCTCACCCATCCCTTGTAGATTGTGAGCCCTCGCGGGCAGGGTCCCCTCTCCTCCTGTATCCTCACCTATCCCTTGTAGATTGTGAGCCCTCACGGGCAGGGTCCTCTCTCCTCCTGTATCCTCACCCATCCCTTGTAGATTGTGAGCCCTCGCGGCCAGGGTCCTCTCTCCTCCTGTATCCTCACCCATCCCTTGTAGATTGTGAGCCCTCACGGGCAGGGTCCTCTCTCCTCCTGTATCCTCACCCATTCCTTGTAGATTGTGAGCCCTCGCGGGCAGGGTCCTCTCACCTACTGTATCCTCACCCATCCCTTGTAGATTGTGAGCCCTCGCGGGCAGGGTCCTCTCTCCTCCTGTATCCTCACCCATCCCTTGTAGATTGTGAGCCCTCGCAGGCAGGATCCTCTCTCCTCCTGTATTCTCACCCATCCCTTGTAGATTGTGAGCCCTCGCGGGCAGGGTCCTCTCTCCTCCTGTATTCTCACCCATCCCTTGTAGATTGTGAGCCCTCGCGGGCAGGGTCCTCTCTCCTCCTGTATCCTCACCCATCCCTTGTAGATTGTGAGCCCTCGCGGGCAGGGTCCTCTCTCCTCCTGTATCCTCACCCATCCCTTGTAGATTGTGAGCCTTCGCGGGCAGGGTCCTCTCTCCTCCTGTATCCTCACCCATCCCTTGTAGACTGTGAGCCCTCGCGGGCAGGGTCCTCTCTCCTCCTTATTGTACTTGTTTTTATTATGTATGCCCCTCCTCACATGTAAAGCGCCATGGAATAAATGGCGCTATAACAGTAAATAATAATAATAATAATTTTAATGTTTTAACAATTTGCATAATCAAGATTAAATTATTTTAATATTCATACTTTTTGGGTAGTTCAATTCATGGTGGTATTCCAAGATATCGGCGTATTCAGGAGAAATTGCACAACAAATTTTGGGGTCTATTTTCTTCTGTTGCCCTTGTGAAAATAAAAGATTTTGGGTCTAAAATAAATTTTATGTGAAAAAAAATAAATGTTAATTGTTTCCTTCCACATTTCTTCAGTTCCTGTGAAGCACCTGAAGGGTTAATAAACTTCTTGAATGTGGTTTTGAGTACCTTGAGGGGTGCAGTTTTTAGAATGGTGTCACTTTTGGGTATTTTCAGCCATATAGACCCCTCAAAATGACTCCAAATATGGTTTTGCAAATTTTGTTGAAAAAAATGAGAAATCGCTGGCCAGCATTCAACTCTTATAACTTCCTAACAAAAAAAATTATGTTTCCAAAATTGTGCTGATGTAAAGTAGACACATGGGAAATGTTACTTATTAAGTATTTTGTGTGATATATCTAATATAAGGGCACAAAAATTAAACGTTTGAAAATTTTGAAATTTTCAAATTTTTTGCCAAATTTCCATTTTTTCCACAAATAAACGCAAGTAATATCGAAGTAATGTTGCCACTAACATGAAGTACAATATGTCACGAAAAAAATCTCAGAATCAGTGGGATCCGTTTAAGCGTTCCAGAGTTATGACCTCATAAAGTGACAGTGGTCAGAATTGTTAAATGTGACTTGGTCAATAAGGTCAAAATTGGCTTGGTCATTAAGGGGTTAAAGTTACTGTTACATACAAATAGCATAATATCACCCCCTGACTATTCCCACTTGTTATCTCTGTTCCCTGCATCCAGACACCTGCATTACAAAGCTATAGTACAGGCCGAGACCCCACAGGCAGATTACACTGGGACACACAGTGGGTGCCGAAAGTATTCAGACCCCTTTACATTTTTAGCTCTTTGTTTCATTGCAGCCATTTGGTAAATTCAAAAAAGTTCATTTTTTTTCTCATTAATGTTCACTCTGCACCCCATCTTGACTGAAAAAATAAACAGAAATTTAATGAAAAGGAAAAACTGAAATATCCCATGGTCATAAGTCTTCAGCCCCTTTGCTCAGACACTCATATTGAGGTCACATGCTGTCCCTTTCCTTGTGATCCTCCCTGAGATGGTTCTACTCCTTCATTGGAGTCCAGCTGTGTAATTAAACTGATAGGACTTGATTTGGAGCGGCGCACACCTGTCTATATAAGACCTCACAGGTCACAGTGCATGTCAGACCAAAGGAGAATCATGAGGCCAAAGGAACTGGCCAAGGAGCTCAGTGACAGAATTGTGGCAAGGCACAGATCTGGCCAAGGTTACAACAGAATTTCTGCAGGACTCAAGGTTCCTAAGAGCACAGTGGCCTCCATAATCCTTAAATGGAAGAAGTTTGGGACCACCAGAAGTCTTCGTAGACCTGGCCGTCCAGCCAAACTGAGCAATCGTGGGAGAAGAGCCTTGGTGAGAGGTAAAGAAGATCCCCAAGATCACTGTGGCTGAGCTCCAGAGATGCTGTAGGGAGATGGGAGGAAGTTCCACAAAGTCACCTATCACTGCAGCCTCCACCAGTCAGACCTTTATGGCAGAGCGGCCGAAGGAAACCTCTCCTCAGTGCAAGAGATATGAAAGCCGCATAGAGTTTACTAAAAAAAATGAAGGACTCCCAGACTATAATAAGATTCTCTGGTCTGATGAGATGAAGATAGACCTTTATGGTGATACTTCTAAGCGGTATGTGTGGAGAAAACCAGGCCCTGCTCATCACCTGCCCAATACAATCCCCACAGTGAAACATGGTGGAGGCACCATCATGCTATGGGGTGTTTTTCTGCTGCAGGGACAGGACGACTGGTCGTCATTGAAGTAAACATGAATGCGGCCAAGTACAGAGAGATCCTGGATGAAAACCTCTTCCAGAGTGCTCTGGACCTCAGACTTGGCCGAAGGTTCACCTTCCAACAAGACAATGACCCTAAGCACACAGCTAAAATAACAAAGGAGCGGCTTCAGAACAACTCTGTGACCATTCCTGACCGGCCCAGCCAGAGCCCTGACCTAAACCCAATGGAGCATCTCTGGAGAGACCTGAAAATGGCGTCCACCAACGTTCACCATCCAACCTGACGGAACTGGAGAGGATCTGCAAGGAAGAATGGCCGAGGATCCCCAAATCCAGGGGTGAAAAACTTGTGGCATCATTCCCAAGAAGACTCCTGGCTGTACGAGCTCAAAAGGGGCTTCTTTTCAATTTTGCAATAATTTCTACATTTCTGTTTTTTTTCAGTCAAGATGGGGGCAGAGTGAACACTAATGAGAAAAAAATGAACTTTCCTGAATTTACCAAATGGCTGCAATGAAACAAAGAGTGACAAATTTAAAGGGGTCTGAATACTTTCTGTACCTTTGTATATACATATATATGTGTGTGTCACTGACATCTATATATATATATATATATGTATATATATATGCGTCTCCCTTTCTTCGGGTCTTGGGGGACACTCGCTTTGCACGGGAATAACGCATACAGGCCCGATATCTCACACAAATTAAGTCCATTGCAGTTTATTAAAGCGTCATAAACCGCACCGTAAGCCAGGTTACACGTCACCAGCTTACACATAGTCTGTTACTTTAACACGTGTGGCATTACAAAGCATTCAATAGTTTTCTCTCCAGTGACCAGGTGACTGCACAGTTCAGCAACTGTCATATGTTAGCGCACAGTTCATACAGTTCATTGTATGTATCAACGGAACATATTAACCACTGACGGTCTTTTCCAATGGCAGATACATCTCTGCCGTATATTACAAGTTTTTTCCCATACCAGGGACTACCTCTCAGGAGCTCCGGCTCCACACACTGACTCCTGCCAGTGCTGGTTCACAGGGAAACTGCCTCACTGGGATCACCGTCCTTGTGACCAGGGCACCTCGGATAGTCCAGACCCACAGTAGGAACTGTAGCTTCCCCAACACAGAAACAGTCCCAGGCTCTGTAGATGCAGCCTTTCCATGCGCTTCCAGGAAGTCCAATCACAGGCACTTCCAACACACAGGCCATCAGTCCATGATCTTACCAAGTGCTTACAGGACTCCAGTCCATCCATGGACAATCCAACACTCTGACCATTCCAGGACTCACACTCTTACCAGGTGCTTGCAGGACTCCAGTCCATCCCAGGACAATCCAACACCTCGAGCATTCAGTCCATAGCCTCAGCAGTGCTTCCAGGACTCCAGCCCACTTCAGGACAATCCAACACCCAGGCTATTGCAGGACTCACTCTACAGTGCTTCCAGGACTTCTCCAATGCCAGGAGACTCTAACACTGACCGTCCACTAGGTCCACGGTCTCAGGTGATTCCAGGAAGACTCCACTCACAGGAGCTTCCAACCCCGAACATCCAGGACCTTGCACATGGACCAAACAGATCCATACATTCTGAACCCATGTGACCCCCACCCCGGTCACATTATCTAGGTGTAACCACTCCCCTGGGTGGGAGTGTGTGTGTGTGTGGCTAGTCTGACCCGCTCATCTCTCATAACTAGCCCTGCCAGTCTCCCATTAGAACGACACCATTACTTATGGGACTACAGGTCCCAGAACACCAACCAAACTTCAGACTGACAGCGCAGAGTGTCTTCCTCTGCAACACACACACCGGCCATTTACACTCCTGCCGGACTTTGTCTCATCACATTTATGCCTCCAAGCGCATCTTGAAGCGCACACACAGCGCCCCCTGGCTGCAACATGGGTCACCGCACCACAATATATATATATAGATAGATATATATATATATATATATATATATGTATTCTATGTGTATTTATCTATTCTAACCTGTCACAATGTGATTTTACTGTACGCGGCACATGATTTGCCGGCTTTTATTTATATATGTGCTTTGACTAAATAGGAAATTGCTGTATGTAAAAGCTCATGTTAATATCACATGGCAATTGGATGTTAGGTGTGAGAAATCGGATTGCACTTGCATTACACTCGTGTGACTCTCGCAGGGAGACTCGGGACGATTTTTCATACGTTTAGTGTGACTCCGGCCTAAGCGAGAGAACGTGATGTGGATGGGACACGTGACTGTGCAAAATTCTGCCTTTATGTCACTGGGAGGCGCCACTGATTACCTGCGACCAATCCGACTCCAGGGAAAATGGGGTCTGTGCTGTCCACAAAGGGGGCTGCATTACAGATCCGAAATCAAACAATCCCCAACATTCCAGTCACCTCCAGAGCTGCACTCACTATTCTGCTGTTACATTGTGTCTTATCCTCCAGTCACCTCCAGAGCTGCACTCACTATTCTGCTGTTACATTGTGTCTTATCCTCCAGTCACCTCCAGAGCTGCACTCACTATTCTGCTGTTACATCGTGTCTTATCCTCCAGGTCTTTTATTAAATAAAATAAAATACTTTCACATGACACTAACTGTGATACATTACAAATAAAACACAACAGAACAAAACATAAGAACAAAGCTCCAATCAGACGACAACAAACGACAAAAATCACAAAGAAATAAACCAGAAATGGAACCAAAATGGAGAAAGTTCATGACCTACAAATCAGGGACAAGAAAGAAAAATTCCAATAAAATAAAGAAAACAAAACTAAAAGACAACAAACAAAATACTCATAACTTACGTGAATACCTGTAAAAAATTATAAATAATAAATAGTATAAAATCATGTAAGACCCCCGGCCCAGCTTCATTCATACTACTATATACAACCCCAACTACATTCACACCGTCCTATATACAATATTATATACAATATATACACTATAAACACATTATACTAAACCAAACACTATACAACTCCGCAAACACAACAAAACCCTGCTGGTCCCACTGCCGCACCTTACAGCCCCCCTTACACCACCACATTCACCCTACAACAAACCTAAACACAACACAGTGTACAACATAACATTTGTTTTTATTATTATTATTATTATTATTATTATTATTCTTATTTTATTATTATTTTTTTTTTTTATTTATTTTGTTAATTTTTTTTTTTAAATATATATATACACACACCTACTCTAACTATCCTGCCACCCCTGATCCAGCTCTGGCCACAAAGTTCAGGAATCATCCAAGCTAGGATCAGGCCCCAAAGTTTTTCCCCAGGCGGGGCCTGGGCCAGGCCAGATCAGTCTCTTATCACCGCCGTTGAACCCCCCAACCCCCCCACCCAACCTAACTAAGACCCTCTATTATACACACTATATACAATATATACAATACACTATATACAATATATACATAAACCAACATCACAGAACACGACCTACATTCTCACCACCCGAGGCTCAAGTTCGATGCCTGCAAACCTTCTATTCAGGGAACAGAAATACAAAACAAAAATCTAGGGTGTAAAGACATCAGCCCACCACCAGGATATAGGAGCGCTAACGGACTAAGGCACCCTGAAGGAGAAACCCCTCCAGAGATGGGCCGCCCTCCGGGCACCCAGCCCCCCGCACTCCAGAGAACGCACCTTCACCAGGGCACCTAGGATGCTGCTACAAACTTCATCTACATGGAGGATTTTACTCTGCGTCGAAACTAAAACTCGTGCGTTCCACGTGAAATACCTGACCACTGTGCTGACTAAGAATAAAGTGGCTCGGTCCCTTCTCCCGAGGTCTCTGAACGCTCCATAGGCCCAATCGGCATAGGACAGAGTGGCCAGCCGCGGCCAACCAATGGAAGCGCCCACCCTGTTGTACACCTCTGTATTAAAGGGACAATGAAGCAGGAAGTGCTCCATGCTTTCCAGCATGGTAGCGCAAGCCTCACGGGGACAATTCCTGTCCTCGGAGCTCCTGTGCTTCAAATTGTCCCTCACATACAACTTACCTTGGAAGCAGCGCCAAGTCAAGTCCCAATACTTCTTGGGGATCCTGCTAGAATTTAACAAACTTAACCCAACCTCTAGATCCCGACTCGGGCAGTCCTTGAGGAACAATGGTCTCTGAAAATGCGAAAGCAAGACCCGCATGTTGAGGAGTTTCCTCGGGAGAGACCCCACATTCCCAGACCCCACCGGTGCATCATTTTCAGAACCGGGGTAACATAAGCCAAGAGATGCCCGTGGGGTGTGCGAAGATCCTTCAATCTTCCCCCTGTCTCCCATTCCTCGAAGAAAGGCTGAAACCATCCTTTGCAGGAGAATACCCATGGAGGAGCCCTCTCTTTCCAGAGGTTTGCCACGTTAACTTTCAAAAAGGTGTTCACTAGAAACGTGGTCTTTTTTTTTTTTTTTTTTTTTATACTCTTTATACATTCAGGAGGCCATAATGGCACAACGTAAATAAAATACGAAGATTAGGACTGCCCCATTATGAGATTGCCGTGAAGTGGCGGGGTAGCTCAAAGAATTGATCAATTGTTTGCTAAATGTCTCATATTTGAAATACAGTTAGAATTTATGTGCAATTGCACTTCAGTTATTGCGTTCTGACCATAAGCAGTGCTGGCTTCTTCCCTTTTTCTTTTTGGTTCACTAGAAACACCACGGGGTTCACCATATTCAACCCCCCTAGTCTCCTCGTGCGATAAGTGACCTCCCGTTTGACTAGGTTTAGTCTATTCTCCCATAACATCTGGAAGAACAGACTGTAGACCCGTGTCCAGAGAGGCTCTGGCAAGACACAGACGCTGCCCAGGTAGATTAGCAAGAGGAGCAGGAAAGCTTTGCACATGTCAACCCTTTCCCTCAGGGTCAAATACCAACCCTTCCATTGGTCCACTCTTTGGGCGACACCTTTGATTCTGCCTTCCCAGTTTTTCGTGGGGTAATCACCCTGGCCAATTTAGATGCCTAGGACTTTGGCATGTTCTTGGGGTTTGGGGAGGGTGTCCGGAAGATCAAACGTGGGATCCCCGCCTCCCAGCCAGAGACTCTCACACTTGTCCTGGTTGACCTTGGACCCGGATGCCTTTGAGTAGCTCTCCACTTTTGACATCACCACCATCACCTCCTCTTGCAAAGAAACAAAGATGGTAACATCGTCCGCGTAGGCCACTACCCTCAGGATAGCCTCTGGTGCCAACCCGCCCATCTTCACCCCCGCCAACGGTCCACAATCAACCCTTCTGAGGAAGGGATCGATCGCAAACGCGTAAAGCAAGGGGCTAAGAGGGCAGCCCTGGCGGACACCAGATCCCACCCCGAAAGGTTGTCCAATCCACCCGTTTACCAGAGGGAAAGTCTCAGCCCCTGCGTACAAGGTCTTAAGCCAGTCCACAAACCCTCCAGGCAGACCATACCTCAAAAGAGTGGACCAGAGGTAGTACTCGTGGTCGACCCGATCAAAGGTTTTTTTCCTGATCCAGGGTCAGCAAGAACCCCTTCCAAAGGCCTGCCCTGCCCCGCTCCACAGCCTCTCGGACACCCAGAACAGCACTGAAAGTGCTACGGCCAGGAACGCAACAGTGCTGGGCCTCCGAAAGGAGCCGTGGCGCAAACTTCACCAGCCTGTTGAAGAGTATCTTAGCCAAAACCTATCTGTCCACATTGAGAAGTGATATGGGACACCAATTCTCAATGCGTGACGGATCCTTACCCTTTGACAAAATGATCAAAGCCGACCTCCTTAATGATCTCAGCAGAGTGCCCGAGGAGAGACACTCATTAAACACCTGAGTCAAGAGGGGGACCAAGGAGTCCCTAAAGGTCTTAAAGAACTCGGATGTAAAGCCATCCGGACCTGGCGATTTTTTGGGCCGGAGCCCATCGATCACCAGTCTCACTTCCTCTTCCTTGATCGCTTCTGTCAAACCGCCCAGCGAGAGGTCAGCCCCTGGCTCTGGAACAGCTTCAGCCAGGAAAGCCGACATCCTGTCACGATCCAGTTCCTTCCTTCCCAAGAGGTGCGAGTAGTATGAACTGACGACCTCCAAGATCCCTGATCTGGACCTTCTCAGGGATCCCGTACTGTCCATCAGCCCTGTCACTATCTTACTATTCACTGACATCTTGCAGCTTCTGTAAGGGTCGGGTGAGTAGTACTTCCTGTAGTCCCTCTCAAAAACCAAAGATGCGTGCCTATCGTACTGACACCTCTTTAGCAAGGATTTCACACTGGAGATCGCCTCGTGGCTACCCCCAGTCGAGACAAGATGCTCGAGTTTCCTCCTCAGGCTCTGATACAGGCGATCCCTGTTCAGGCTTCTGAGGTTCGAGAGTTGCCGGAAGAATCTCACCACCCGATGTTTGAACATCTCCCACCACTCAGACTTAGTGTTACTTAGGCGCAGCAGCGGTACCTGGCTCTGAAGAAATTCCTCAAAGGACCGTCTTACAGCTTCTTCCTCAAGGAGTGACGAATTCAGCTTCCAATAACCTCTTCCCATCCGAGGAGTCTCTGTAACGTACAGTGAAAACATAATCAAACAGTGATCGGAGAATTCCACCTCCACAACCGACAACGGCGAGGAAACGGCCTCCTCCTTCAAATAAAACCTGTCTAACCTAGACCTGCACTAACTACCTCTAAAAAAGGTGAACCCCGCGTGGCCTGTGTTGTGCCGGATGTGGACATCCACCAGGCGTGCCTCACTTACTATCATATTTAGCGCGACGCAATCGTAAGCCAGCCGGTCTCCGGAACCTCCTCTATCACAGGGTCTCGTGACGTTGTTGAAATCCCCTCCAAAGACCACCTGCCGGCTCGAAAATAAGAAAGATTTGATCTTCATGAAGAGACACTTGGGGTCCCACTTGGACTGGGGACCGTAGATATTACTGAGCCGAAGCTCCTGTCCCCCCATGGAGACATCTAGTAACATAGTAACATAGTAACATAGTTAGTAAGGCCGAAAAAAGACATTTGTCCATCCAGTTCAGCCTATATTCCATCATAATAAATCCCCAGATCTACGTCCTTCTACAGAACCTAATAATTGTATGATACAATATTGTTCTGCTCCAGGAAGACATCCAGGCCTCTCTTGAACCCCTCGACTGAGTTCGCCATCACCACCTCCTCAGGCAAGCAATTCCAGATTTTCACTGCCCTAACAGTAAAGAATCCTCTTCTATGTTGGTGGAAAAACCTTCTATCCTCCAGACGCAAAGAATGCCCCCTTGTGCCCGTCTAGGATCAAGCATCTCCCCATTTCTAACTCGATCAATCGTCTGCATTCAACCGCTGCGGTCTTAAAAAGGACCGCCACCCCGCTATACGGCTCGGCCGCAAGAGACGAGTAGGAGGGCCCGTGCCTCCACTCCCGCCTTGCCTTATGCATGGTTGATAGGTCGGTCAACCTGGTCTCCTGCAAAAACAAAATGTCGGCATCAAGTTGGCCAAGAAAATGAAAGGCCGTGTACCTTGCCGCTTCTGACTTTATGCCGGCAACATTAATAGTTGCCAGCGTCAACGGGGTGGGTGCCGCCATCATGATTGATTGAGTTAGACAGCCTTTTTCTTCCCACCCCCAACAGTTTCACCCTCTTCCTCTGACAATGAGTTTTTAGTGCGCTTAAGACAAACAGACTCATCCATTCTCTCCTTACATACACTCTGACCCTTGTCTGGTGGTCCTGAGGTAGTCCCTCCCCAGAAGGCTTTGTATTTGCCCCCTGAGAAGAAGACCCAGCGACCTCCTGAGCCCCAACAACCTTGTCCGCAACCTCCGGCCCCGGGTCCCCATCGCCCCCCTCTGGAGGGGAGTCCTGGAGGGCCCGGAACCGGTTAGAGAGATCCACCAGAGGGGGGGGGCGGCTGGACCTTCCAATGGCACCTGGATCAGGGCTACGGAGTCAGAGGGGTCGCACTCCAAGGAGGAGGCTCGAGACCCGGACCCCCTCTCATCCTTAGGTGTTTTCCTGTTACCCTTTTTCTTCTGCTGTGACCACTCGTCCTCTCCCTCATCCAGATATGAAAGGCCTTTCGCCTACCCCGTGCATGGTCAAGTGTGACCACGTAGGTGACTGGGTTGAGCTGTTGGTGCATGATGTACGGGCCTTCCCAGGCTGCCTGAAGCTTATCCTTTGGTGCGGGGACCAGCACCCACACCTTTTTACCCACCTGGTATGTCCGCTCCCAGGTGTTCTGGTCATACAAGTGATTCTGGTAAGCTTGAGCCTGCGTCATGTTGTCATACACCAACTGCGTTAAGGTCTGCATTTTGTCATGGAAATGGAGCGCCCCCAGACACAGGGCCACGCGTTCTCGGTACCGGGTCTCTCTGGTTCGGTTCTGATGCTGTCACAGTGGCTAGACCCGGTCCGTGACCCTGCTAAGGGGCGTCCAATAAAGGTGGTACAGTCTGTCAGGGATTCGTGACGCCACCTGTGGTGTTCGGTCAGGGTGACCGACGCTGCTGTGGGGTCCGCTGGGGTGATGGAATGGCAGCTGGATGGTATACCTTCCCACAAGTGAAGTATGTCCCCAGGGCTTCCCAGTAAGGTGGATGGTGATGGTGTGAGGTGCAGTCAATAACGAGGAACCAAGGTTGCAGTCTCTTTACTGAAGACTTCAGGATCCGCAATCCAGAGCACGCTTAACAGGGCTATCTGAGACCGGCCGGTCCGATGGGCACTTCCAGAATTCCCTTTACAGGTGGAAATTGTTGCCTACCAATAGCGCCTGTGTGTTGTAGTGCTACCCTGCTGAGCATTCGGAATAGTCCTCACAACTTCTGTTCTCGTTCGTTCCTTCTTTCTAATATGTTCCAAATGTTTCTAGTTCAACGTCCCCCAGGTATGTTATGGCTAGGACGCACCCGTATGACGGGAAGGCCTGGAGGTCTTCCGGGACCCACTGTTGCCCCCTATTTCTTCGTAGGTGTTTAGGTGAGACAGCCAACCTATAATTAACTGTCCTGCGGAGTTTGAAGTAAGGTGTAGAGTCAGTTACTCCCTCGGTGTTCTGGCCACCGGCTACGCGTCTCAGTAGGATGTTGCCTCGGTCTCACGGCACGACTCCTACTGGCTCTCCTTTGTGCTTGATCTCATTTCTCACTGTCTCACAATATCCTTCGCTTCGTGTCTCTTTCTTAGGATACCGCCGCGGGGTGTGCCGGCGCGGTTCCGTAACGTTTATTCTGGTCGCTAGGTGCTTGCCAGGTTCCCACGCCTGACAGGGACCCCCCTGTGTCTTCTCCCTGCAACACCTCCTGCCACGGGATGTTGCCTGAATCCAACCCAGTCAGCTTCTGACTAACTTTCTATCCAACCCCTAGTTTTACCAGTGTGAGGAGGGGCCCAATAAATAAAGCCTTTTGCTCCCCCTAATGGCCGGAGTGTGAAGTGTAATGTGTTCTGGTGATACCTGGTCAGAAGAATTCCTTAGTGCCATCAGACGTACCATCACTCCCCTTAGTGGCAGAGTGTCATACTGCAACGACCAGATCTCTGGGGCGCTGCACTCCCCCCCGGTTAAATCCAGTACTCCTGGGCTGAGAAGAACAACAACAATACAATTCAGCAAAAGACATACAAAATTTTGAAATGCTTAAAACAAGTAAATAGAACAATGCTTCCCTTTATGGGAGGTGAGGACACTTGAACGTTACAAACAAAAACAGGATTAAATATTTTTAAATAACATTATGACTATAAATAACTCTTTTCACCCAACCGGGTATTCTACTAAGTGCAAATTCTGTACAATAAGTTAACTTCTCCTTTAAGGGCGTATAAGCTGAACCCACTAATGGCCTACTATAAAGTACTATAAAATAACTCAACTTGTCTTTCCTTTCTAGCTTCACCAATGCAGGTCCGCCTAGCTCCTTGGCCGGGACTACTGTCATTGTCTCTCTTTCAGCAACCAACTGTCGTTCTACATCTCTCGGGAGGACTCTCTCTCTAACCCCTACGGGTTCACTTTCAATCTTTCCTGTCCTCAATCTCTATCAACATTATCAAACTTTTCTAAATTTCAACATTATTAACATTCCAACTTTTCTCAAGGCAACATTATAACTTCAGTGCAACATGTGAACATTCCCTTTAAGAGGGAACCAAGTCTCTCTGAGGTAGTGCAGATTCTCTCTGTCTGCAAGTCCAATGAAAGCAAGACCTTCTGCGTCATGTCCAGAAGCATTATCTTCGCAAAGTCTTCTTTCTGTGTAAAACCAGTAGGGAGCACCTTTAAGAAGGTGCAAACTATATACAAAACAGTTTTGGAATCATTCACTGTTCATGATCCGGCAGTTTTTTTTGGAAACAGTTCTTTTCTGCAAAAAAGTAAAGGCAGTGCAGGAGCAGATAGATCCAGAACAGAAAAGGTTGTGAAGGAGCAGATAAAAGCAAAACAGAAAAGGCTGCACAGGAGCAGATAAAAGCAAAACAGAAAAGGCTGCACAGGAGCAGATAAGTGCAGGAAAGAAAATGCAGGAGCAAATAAGAACAGTGGTGGAGGAGAGAACATACCTGAGACCACTGGGTGAGGATATAAAAGATGGCCAAGCTGCAGGCATATTGCTGCACAGCTTACCTGACACATGCAGTGGTGCAGTTATTAGTGTACCCGAGACAAGGCAGACCCCACACCAGAAATTGTAAAGACCAGGCAAACAGAGAAAGACCAGAGGAAATGGAGCTTGTGCTGACTCCACAGAAAGTCAGGGTGGAATTCCTGTTAACCCCTTAGTGACAGAGCCAATTTGGTACTTAATGACCGGGCCAATTTTTGCAATTCTGACCACTGTCACTTTATGAGGTTATAACTCTGGAACGCTTCAACGGATCCCGCTGCTTCTGAGATTGTTTTTTCGTGACATATTGTACTTCATGTTAGTGGTAACATTTCTTCGATATTACTTGCGATTATTTATGAAAAAAACAGAAATATGGCGAAAATTTTTAAAATTTTGCAATTTTCAAACTTCGTATTTTTATGCCCTTAAATCAGAGAGATATGTCACGAAAAATAGTTAATAAATAACATTTCCCACATGTCTACTTTACATCAGCACAATTTTGGAAACAACATTTTTTTTTCGTTAGGGAGTTATAAGAGTTAAAAGTTGACCAGCAATTTCTCATTTTTACAACACCATTTTTTTTTAGGGACCACATCTCATTTGAAGTCATTTTGAGGGGTCTATATGATAGAAAATAATGAAGTGTGACACCATTCTAAAAACTGCACCCCTCAAGGTGCTCAAAACCACTTTCAAGAAGTTTATTAACCCTTTACGTGCTTCACAGGAACTGAAACAATGTGGAAGGAAAGAATGAATATTTAACTTTTTTTGCAAACATTTTAATTCAGAACCATTTTTTTTATTTTCACAAGTGTAAAAACAGAAATTAAACCATAAATTTTGTTATGCAATTTCTCCTGGGCGCATGGGAGAGCTTAGAAGTGAAGGAGTGCAGTTTGACTTTTTGAATGTAGAATTGGCTGGAATTGAGATCGGACGCCATGTCGCGTTTGGAGAGCCTCTGATGTGCCTAAACAGTGGAAACCCCCCACAAGTGACCCCATTTTGGAAACTAGACCCCCCAAGGAACTTATCTAGATGTGTGGTGAGAACTTTGAATGCCCAAGTGCTTCACAGAAGTTTAGAATGCAGAGTCGTAAAAATAAAAAAATAAAAATTTTTCCACAAAAAAGATTTTGTAGCCCCCAAGTTTTTATTTTCACAAGGGTAACAGGAGAAATTGGACCCCAAAAGTTGTTGTCCAATTTATCCCGAGTATGCTGATGCCCCATATGTGGGGGTAAACCACTGTTTGGACGCACGGCAGAGCTCGGAAGGAAGGAGCGCCGTTTTGGAATGCAGACTTTGATAGAATGGTCTGCGGGCATTATGTTGCGTTTGCAGAGCCCCTGATGTACCTAAACAGTAGTAACCCCCACAAGTGACCCCATTTTGGAAACTAAACCCCCCAAGGAACTTATCTAGATGTGTGGTGAGAACTTTGAATGCCCAAGTGCTTCACAGAAGTTTAGAATGCAGAGTCGTGAAAATAAAAAAATATTTTTTTTTCCACAAAAAAGATTTTGTAGCCCCCAAGTTTTTATTTTCACAAGGGTAACAGGAGAAATTGGACCCCAAAAGTTGTTGTCCAGTTTATCCAGAGTACGCTGATGCCCCATATGTGGGGGTAACCCACTGTTTGGGCGCACGGCAGAGCTCAGAAGGGAGGGAGCACCATTTGACTTTTTGAGCGCAAAATTGACTGTCGTGTTTGGAGACCCCCTGATGTAACTAAACAGTGGAAACCCCCCAATTCTAGCTCCAACCCTAACCCCAACACACCCCTAACCAGGGCCGTATTTAGAGTTTTTGCTGCCCTAGGCACTTTTCGTGCTGCCTCCCCCATTGGTGACTATGACTAATGCAGACACTGTCAGCAGTGTCTTCGGCTACTTTCACATCAGCGATTTTTACCATTCGCGGCAGATCGGGCAGTTTTTCTGCATCTGCCATGTAACGCATCACTTACGGCAACACTGCGTTCGGCCTCATTCATTCCCTGTGGGACTTGCAGACATGTGCCGCACTTGCGGTTTTGCCGCGATCCGGTAAATGCGGTACTTGCAGCAACGGAAAAAAAACGCTGCTAGCAGTGTTTTTTTGTCTCATCTTAAAGGGAACCTGTCACCCCGATAAAAATACTGTTAAATAGGGCCTGAGCTGTGCGTCACAATAGTGTATTTTGTGTACCCCGAACTCGGCTTCAAGAAAATGGCCGCCGCGATCTTCATCTGCGCACGCGTGGCATCCCGCGGCCATTTTCCTGAAGCCCCGGGCAGCAGAGGACTCCATCTGCGCACGCGCTGCCTCAGGAAGATGGCCGCCCCCACCGATCACCAGGGAAATAGAGCCGATCGCGCATTTTTTCTTCACCTGCGCAGTGGATTCAGCAGTTGGGCATGCGCAAACCACTACGCCACCAACGGAAAGATATGCAAGATCTGGGGGAAGAAACAGTGATGTCGCCACACCCATATGACCAGACAAGCCTGATTGACAGGCGAAAACGGCGACTTTGGTAAGGTATTTCGGCAGCATAGGTGGGGAATCAGGGTACACAAAATACACTATTGTGACGCACAGCTCAGGCCCTATTTAACAGTATTTTTATCTCATACTGAAAAAACGGGGTGACAGGTTTCCGTAAAACCGCAAGTGCTGCACATGTTCGCAAGTCCCATAGGGAACCAGTAAGGGGTCCAAATCTATGTATATGCCCATGTAGCTCTTTCAAAGACAATTCCAGCAATATTTTTACATGTTCAATCAATTCATCTGAAATCGGTTTTCATACAAATGAGGGAGTAGATCTATTACTCCAGCTCTAAGCTCTATACCCCCTCAGTACCATATTATATAGTATATAACACAGCCACATAGCACATAGCACAGCCACGTAGTATATAGCAGCCACGTAGTATATAACTCAGCCCACGCAGTATATAACTCAGCCCACGCAGTATATAACACAGCCCACGCAGTATATAACAGAGCCCACGTAGTATATAGCAGCCAGGCAGTATATAACACAGCCCACGTAGAATACAACACAGCCCACGTAGTATATAGCAGTGTGGGCACCATATCCCTGTTAAAAAAAAGAATTCAAATAAAAAATAGTTATATACTCGCCCCCCGGCATCCACCGAAGCTGTACCGATGCGCGTGATGCTGCCGCCAGATTCCGTTCCCAGTGATGCATTGCAAAATTACCCAGATGACTTAGCGGTCTGCCGCCAGCTTCCGTTCCCAATGATGCATTGCGAAATTACCCATATGACTAAGCGGTCTAGACCGCTAAGTCATCTGGGTACTTTCGCAATGCATCACTGGGAACGGAAGCTGGTGGCAGCATCGCGCATCGGTGGATGGAGGAAGGTGAGAATAGCACAATTTTTTATTTTTTGTAATTATTTTTAACATTTTATCTTTTTACTATTGATGCTGCATAGGCAGCATCAATTGTAAAAAGTTGGTCCGGGATGGGGCGACACACTGGCACTGACAGCTCCGCACACACATAGAGCTTCCCACACGCACACACTGCCCGTGCACGCACACACATACAGCTCTGCTGCCCACACACGCACACATACAGCACCGCACAGACACACACATTCATACAGCTCTGCGCGCACACACACACACACAGCTCCGCTGCCCGTGCACATACACACATACAGCTCTGCTGCCCACACACACACACACACATACAGCACCGCACAGACACACGCATACATACAGCTCCACGCGCACACACACACACATATAGCTCCGCTGTCCGTGCACGCAGACATACAGCTCTGCTGCCCGCACACACATACAGCTCTGCTGCCCGCACACACACACACACATACAGCACTGCACAGATACACACATACATACAGCTCCGCGCGCACACACACACACATATAGCTCCGCTGTCCGTGCACGCAAACATACAGCTCTGCTGCCCGCACACACATACAGCTCTGCTGCCCGCACACACACACACATACAGCACTGCACAGATACACACATACATACAGCTCCACGCGCACACACACACACATATAGCTCCGCTGTCCGTGCACGCAGACATACAGCTCTGCTGCCCGCACACACATACAGCTCTGCTGCCCGCACACACACACACACATACAGCACTGCACAGATACACACATACATACAGCTCCGCGCGCACACACACACAGCTCCGATGCCAGTGCACGCACACACATACAGCTCCGCTGTCCGTGCACACACACACATACAGCTCTGCTGCCCGCACACACACACACATACAGCACAGCACAGACTCACGCAGACATACAGCTCTGCTGCCCGCACACTCACACATACGGCTCTGCTGCCCGCACACTCACACATACGGCTCTGCTGCCCGCACACTCACACATACGGCTCTGCTGCCCGCACACACACACACATACAGCACTGCACAGATACACACATACATACAGCTCCGCGCGCACACACACACAGCTCCGCTGCCCGTGCACGCACACACATACAGCTCCGCTGTCCGGGCACACACACACATACAGCTCTGCTGCCCGCACACACACACACATACAGCACCGCACAGACTCACGCATACATACATGTCATGATAAGGTAATTCAGTACCACAATGGACATAGAGGTCAGAGCACATACAGTTAAATAAATAGGGCAGCACACTGCAGCGCCAAAACATGCAAACTTGAAAAAACGAAATTTGAACTGCATTACTGCACTAGAAATATGAAAAATGAGAGCTTTTAGCGCACAAAAATGGCCAATTTTATGTGTACCTCGTAGCCACGTTAAGGCATCTCTCTTATACGAGGTCCTACGTTTGACCTACCTCACTGAGAATAAACGTCTCCATCTGAATGGGTGCATGTAAAAACCTCTTCTTGGACTCAAATTCTCTCTCTATGTGGAGGGGTATTGGACCTACTATAATTAAAACACCTGAAGCTAGGAGGCGGGGAGTGCACGATCAGAAGGCTAGAGAATACATTTCAAAAACCTGACCTGCACATCCAAACATAGACTGAGTGTGAACAGGTGCTGAACCCAGAGTCGCCAACTCGTATATAGCTAAATAAATAGGGCAGCACACTGCAGTGTGCTGCCCTATTTATTTAACTATATACGAGTTGGCGACTCTGGGTTCAGCACCTGTTCACACTCAGTCTATGTTTGGATGTGCAGGTCAGGTTTTTGAAATGTAGAGCACATACAGTGACCTGACAATAACCCAAAAACATAGAACGAGCTCTGAGACGTGGGAACTCTGCTGACCGCAATCCCTAATCCTCTTCAACACACACTAGAGGCAGCCGTGGATTGCGCCTAACGCTCCCTATGCAACTCGGCACAGCCTGAGAAACTAGCTAGCCTGAAGATAGAAAATAAGCCTACCTTGCCTCAGAGAAATACCCCAAAGGAAAAGGCAGCCCCCACATATAATGACTGTGAGTTAAGATGAAAAGACAAACGTAGAGATGAAATAGATTTAGCAAAGTGAGGCCCGACTTTCTGAATAGAGCGAGGATAGGAAAGGTAACTTTGCGGTCAACACAAAACCCTACAAAAAACCACGCAAAGGGGGCAAAAAGACCCTCCGTACCGAACTAACGGCACGGAGGTACACCCTCTGCGTCCCAGAGCTTCCAGCAAGCAAGGAAAAACAAATAGACAAGCTGGACAGAAAAAACAGCAAACAAAATAGCAAAGCGGAACTTAGCTATGCAGAGCAGCAGGCCACAGGAACGATCCAGGAGGAAACAGGTCCAATACTAGAACATTGACTGGAGGCCAGGATCAAAGCACTAGGTGGAGTTAAATAGAGCAGCACCTAACGACTTCACCACATCACCTGAGGAAGGAAACTCAGAAGCCGCAGTACCACTCTCCTCCACCAACGGAAGCTCACAGAGAGAACCAGCCAAAGTACCACTTGTGACCACAGGAGGGAGCTCTGCCACAGAATTCACAACAGTATCCCCCGCTTGAGGAGGGGTCACCGAACCCTCACCAGAGCCCCCAGGACGACCAGGATGAGCCATATGAAAGGCACGAACAAGATCGGGAGCATGGACATCAGAGGCAAAGACCCAGGAATTATCTTCCTGAGCATAACCCTTCCACTTAACCAGATACTGGAGTTTCCGTCTTGAAACACGAGAATCCAAAATCTTCTCCACAATATACTCCAACTCCCCCTCCACCAAAACCGGGGCAGGAGGATCAACAGATGGAACCATAGGTGCCACGTATCTCCGCAACAATGACCTATGGAATACGTTATGTATGGAAAAAGAATCTGGAAGGGTCAGACGAAAAGACACAGGATTAAGAACCTCAGAAATCCTATACGGACCAATGAAACGAGGTTTAAACTTAGGAGAGGAAACCTTCATAGGAATATGACGAGAAGATAACCAAACCAAATCCCCAACACGAAGTCGGGGACCCACACAGCGTCTGCGATTAGCGAAACATTGAGCCTTCTCCTGGGACAAGGTCAAATTGTCCACTACATGAGTCCAAATCTGCTGCAACCTGTCCACCACAGTATCCACACCAGGACAGTCCGAAGACTCAACCTGCCCTGAAGAGAAACGAGGATGGAACCCAGAGTTGCAGAAAAACGGCGAAACCAAGGTAGCCGAACTGGCCCGATTATTAAGGGCGAACTCAGCCAAAGGCAAAAAGGACATCCAGTCATCCTGATCAGCAGAAACAAAGCATCTCAGATATGTTTCCAAGGTCTGATTGGTTCGTTTGGTCTGGCCATTAGTCTGAGGATGGAAAGCCGAGGAAAAAGACAAGTCAATGCCCATCCTACCACAAAAGGCTCGCCAAAACCTCGAAACAAACTGGGAACCTCTGTCAGAAACGATATTCTCTGGAATGCCATGTAAACGAACCACATGCTGGAAGAACAATGGCACCAAATCAGAGGAGGAAGGTAATTTAGACAAGGGTACCAAATGGACCATCTTAGAGAAGCGATCACAGACCACCCAAATGACTGACATCTTTTGAGAGACGGGAAGATCTGAAATAAAATCCATAGAGATATGTGTCCAAGGCCTCTTCGGGACCGGCAAGGGCAAAAGCAACCCACTGGCACGAGAACAGCAGGGCTTGGCCCGAGCACAAATCCCACAGGACTGCACAAAAGAACGCACATCCCGCGACAGAGATGGCCACCAAAAGGATCTAGCCACTAACTCTCTGGTACCAAAGATTCCAGGATGACCAGCCAACACCGAACAATGAACCTCAGAGATAACTTTATTCGTCCACCTATCAGGGACAAACAGTTTCTCCGCTGGGCAACGATCAGGTTTATTAGCCTGAAATTTTTGCAGCACCCGCCGCAAATCAGGGGAGATGGCAGGCACAATTACTCCCTCTTTGAGGATACCCGCCGGCTCAGACAAACCCGGAGAGTCGTGCACAAAACTCCTAGACAGAGCATCCGCCTTCACATTTTTAGAGCCCGGAAGGTACGAAATCACAAAGTCAAAACGGGCAAAAAACTGCGACCAACGAGCCTGTCTAGGATTCAACCGCTTGGCAGACTCGAGATAAGTCAAGTTCTTATGATCAGTCAAGACCACCACGCGATGCTTAGCTCCTTCAAGCCAATGACACCACTCCTCGAATGCCCACTTCATGGCCAGCAACTCTCGATTGCCCACATCATAATTTCTCTCAGCAGGCGAGAACTTCCTGGAAAAGAAAGCGCATGGTTTCATCACCGAGCAATCAGAACTTCTCTGCGACAAAACAGCCCCTGCTCCAATCTCAGAAGCATCAACCTCGACCTGGAATGGAAGCGAAACATCTGGTTGACCCAACACAGGGGCAGAAGAAAAACGACGCTTCAACTCCTGAAAAGCTTCCACAGCAGCAGAAGACCAATTGACCACATCAGCACCCTTCTTGGTCAAATCGGTCAATGGTTTAGCAATACTAGAAAAATTGCAGATGAAGCGACGATAAAAATTAGCAAAGCCCAGGAACTTTTGCAGACTTTTCAGAGATGTCGGCTGAGTCCAATCATGGATGGCTTGGACCTTAACAGGGTCCATCTCGATAGTAGAAGGGGAAAAGATGAACCCCAAAAATGAAACCTTCTGAACACCAAAGAGACACTTTGATCCCTTCACAAACAAAGAATTAGCACGCAGGACCTGAAACACCGTTCTGACCTGCTTCACATGAGACTCCCAATCATCCGAGAAGATCAAAATGTCATCCAAGTACACAATCAGGAATTTATCCAGGTACTCTCGGAAGATGTCATGCATAAAGGACTGAAACACTGATGGAGCATTGGCAAGTCCGAATGGCATTACTAGATACTCAAAATGGCCCTCGGGCGTATTAAATGCAGTTTTCCATTCATCGCCTCGCTTAATACGCACAAGATTATACGCACCACGAAGATCTATCTTGGTGAACCAACTGGCCCCCTTAATCCGAGCAAACAAATCAGATAATAACGGCAAGGGGTACTGAAATTTAACGGTGATCTTATTTAGAAGGCGGTAATCTATACAAGGTCTCAGCGAACCATCCTTCTTGGCTACAAAAAAGAACCCTGCTCCTAATGGCGACGATGATGGGCGAATATGCCCCTTCTCCAAGGACTCCTTCACATAACTCCGCATAGCGGCGTGCTCAGGCACAGATAAATTAAACAGTCGACCTTTTGGGAATTTACTACCAGGAATCAAATCGATAGCACAATCACAATCCCTATGCGGAGGTAGGGTATCGGACTTGGGCTCATCAAATACATCCCGGTAATCAGACAAGAACTCTGGAACCTCAGAAGGGGTGGATGACGAAATAGTCAGAAATGGGACATCACCATGTACCCCCTGACAACCCCAGCTGGACACAGACATTGATTTCCAATCCAATACTGGATTATGGACTTGTAGCCATGGCAACCCCAACACGACCACATCATGCAGATTATGCAACACCAGAAAGCGAATAACTTCCTGATGTGCAGGAGCCATGCACATGGTCAGCTGGGTCCAGTACTGAGGCTTATTCTTGGCCAAAGGCGTAGCATCAATTCCTCTCAATGGAATAGGACACTGCAAGGGCTCCAAGAAAAACCCACAACGCCTAGCATACTCCAAGTCCATCAAATTCAGGGCAGCGCCTGAATCCACAAATGCCATGACAGAATACGATGACAAAGAGCAGATCAAGGTAACGGACAGAAGAAATTTTGACTGCACCGTACCAATGGTGGCAGACCTAGCGAACCGCTAAGTGCGCTAAAGACAATCAGAGATAGCATGAGTGGAATCACCACAGTAGGAACACAGCCCATTCTGACGTCTGTGTTCTTGCCGTTTAACTCTGGTCAAAGTCCTATCGCACTGCATAGGCTCAGGTTTATGCTCAGCTAATACCGCCAAATGGTGCACAGATTTACGCTCAAGTGTCGACCGATCTGAATGGCCAAAGACATAGACTCATTCAGACCAGCAGGCATAGGAAATCCCACCATGACAGCTTTAAGGGCTTCAGAGAGACCCTTTCTGAAAATAGCTGCGAGCGCAGATTCATTCCATTGAGTGAGTACGGACCACTTTCTAAATTTTTGACAGTATACCTCTATTTCATCCTGACCCTGACACAGAGCCAGCAAATTTTTCTCTGCCTGATCCACTGAATTAGGTTCATCGTACAGCAATCCGAGCGCCAGGAAAAAAAGCATCGATATTACTTAATGCAGGATCTCCTGACGCAAGAGAAAATGCCCAGTCCTGAGGGTCACCACGTAAAAAAGAAATAATGATCCTAACTTGTTGAACTGGGTCACCAGAGGAGCGAGGTTTCAAAGCCAGAAATAGTTTACAATTATTTTTGAAACTCAGAAATTTAGTTCTATCTCCAAAAAACAAATCAGGAATAGGAATTCTCGGTTCTAACATAGAATTCTGAACCACAAAGTCTTGAATATTTTGTACTCTTGCCGTGAGCTGATCCACACATGAAGACAGACCTTTAATGTCCATCGCTACACCTGTGTCCTGAACCACCCAAATGTCTAGGGGAAAAAAAAGGCAAAACACAGTGCAGAGAAAAAAAAAATGGTCTCAGAACTTCTTTTTTCCCTCTATTGAGAATCATTAGTACTTTGGGCCTCCAGTACTGTCATGATAAGGTAATTCAGTACCACAATAGACATAGAGGTCAGAGCACATACAGTGACCTGACAATAACCCAAAAACATAGAACGAGCTCTGAGACGTGGGAACTCTGCTGACCGCAATCCCTAATCCTCTCCAACACACACTAGAGGCAGCCGTGGATTGCGCCTAACGCTCCCTATGCAACTCGGCACAGCCTGAGAAACTAGCTAGCCTGAAGATAGAAAATAAGCCTACCTTGCCTCAGAGAAATACCCCAAAGGAAAAGGCTGCCCCCACATATAATGACTGTGAGTTAAGATGAAAAGACAAACGTAGAGATGAAATAGATTTAGCAAAGTGAGGCCCGACTTTCTGAACAGAGCGAGGATAGGAAAGGTAACTTTGCGGTCAACACAAAACCCTAAAAAAAACCACGCAAAGGGGGCAAAAAGACCCTCCGTACCGAAATAACGGCACGGAGGTACACCCTCTGCGTCCCAGAGCTTCCAGCAAGCAAGGAAAAACAAATAGACAAGCTGGACAGAAAAAACAGCAAACAAAATAGCAAAGCGGAACTTAGCTACGCAGAGCAGCAGGCCACAGGAACGATCCAGGAGGAAACAGGTCCAATACTAGAACATTGACTGGAGGCCAGGATCAAAGAACTAGGTGGAGTTAAATAGAGCAGCACCTAACGACTTCACCACATCACCTGAGGAAGGAAACTCAGAAGCCGCAGTACCACTCTCCTCCACCAACGGAAGCTCACAGAGAGAACCAGCCGAAGTACCACTTGTGACCACAGGAGGGAGCTCTGCCACAGAATTCACAACACATACAGCTCTGCTGCCCGCACACTCACACATACGGCTCTGCTGCCCGCACACTCATACGGCTCTGCTGCCCGCACACTCACACATACGGCTCTGCTGCCCGCACACTCACACATACGGCTCTGCTGCCCGCACACTCACACATACGGATCTGCTGCCCACACACTCACACATACGGCTCTGCTGCCCGCACACTCACACATACGGCTCTGCTGCCCGCACACTCACACATACGGCTCTGCTGACCGCACACTCACACATACGGCTCTGCTGCCCGCACACTCACACATACGGCTCTGCTGCCCGCACACTCACACGGCTCTGCTGCCCGCACACACATACGGCTCTGCTGCCCGCACACACATACGGCTCTGCTGCCCGCACACTCACACGGCTCTGCTGCCCGCACACACATACGGCTCTGCTGCCCGCACACACATACGGCTCTGCTGCCCGCACAGACACACATACATACAGGCACACACACACCAGCACTGGCAATGTTTGCTCCTAGGACCCAGATAGAGTGAGTGGGGGTGTATTACACCCCACCCCCACCACTCACTCTCTGGCTCCGTCTGCCAGGAGCAAAGATCAAACATTCAAGGGCTGCTGTGTTTTCACGGCTCCTCCAGCCTCAGGTACTAGTACAGTCAGAAATGAGGCTGTCGGAATGTGAGGGAAGGGGTGAGGACCGTGAGGTGAGTCACAGACAGATCTGTGCATTGCAGCAGGCAGCGCGCGGGCAGGAGCCAGGAGGGAGATCATTACAGAGACAGTACACTACTTACTGTGTATGTACTGCTCTACTGCGAGTTCTCCAGGCAGGCAATGTGAGTCCATGACAGGACCCAGGGTCGGGACACAGGGCGCCGCTGCTCCACCTCAGCAGTCACATTCTGCGGGCACCAGTGAGGCTGACTGTGAGCAGGGGGTCACTGTGTCTCAGCAGGGGAAGTAGGGAGAGTCGGCACCAGCACCACGTGTTCTGGCTGCCGCTCTGCCGCCCCCTGTCTACTCTTCAGGAAGGGACGCACAGGACTAGTATTTAAAAAAAAAAGGTAAAAAAAAAAACCTTGCTGAGGTGCCGCCCCCTCGCCTGTCCCCGCCCTAGGCACGTGCCCTCAAGTGCCTAGTGGCAAATACGGCCCTGCCCCTAACCCTAATCCCAACCCGATCCATAATCCTAATCACTAACCCTAACGATAATCACAACCCTTACCCCAAAACAACCCTAATGTCAACCCTAACCATAACCCTAATCAAAACCCTAAATCCAACACACCCCTAATCCTAATCTCAACCCTAACCTCAAACCTAACCCTAATCCCAATACACCCCTAATCACAACCCTAACCTTAACCCTAATCCCAAACCTAACCCTAATCCTAAGCGTAACCCTTTTGCCAACACTAACCCTAATACCAACCCTAATCCAAACCCTAACCCCAAATCTAACCCTAACTTTAGCCCCAACCCTAGCCCTAACTTTAGCCCCAACCCTAACCCTAGCCCTAAGGCTACTTTCACACTTGCGTCGTTTGGCATCTGTCGCAATCCGTCGTTTTGGACAAAAAACGGATCCTCCAAATGTGCCCGCAGGATGCGTTTTTTTGCCCATAGACTTGTATTGCCGACGGATCGTGACGGATGGCCACACGTCGCGTCCGTCGTGCACTGGATCAGCTGTGTTTTGGCGGACCGTCGGCACAAAAAACGTTCAATGTAACATTTTTTTGTATGTCGCGTCCGCCATTTCTGACCGCGCATGCGTGGCCATAACTCCGCCCCCTCCTCCCCAGGACATAGATTGGGCAGCGGATGCGTTGAAAAACTACATCCGCTGCCCACATTGTGCACAATTTTCACAACGTGCGTCGGTATGTCGGGCCGACGCATTGCGACGGCCCCGTACCGACGTAAGTGTGAAAGAACCCTAACCCTGAATTTAGCCCCAAACCTAACCCTAAATTTAGCCCCAACCCTAGCCCTAGCCTTAACCCTAGCCCTAACCCTAGCCCTAACTCTAGCCCTAACCCTAGCCCTAACCCTAGCCCTAACCCTAACCCTAGCCCTAACCCTAGCCACTGCGCATGCGCCCGCCATTTTAAAGATGGCGGCGCCCACCGGGAGCCACGAGGAGCACCGGGGGAGATAGGTGAGTATCGGGGGGCTATCTGGGACCCCTTTTCTCTGTCGTCTGATGTGCAATCACATCGGAGGACAGAGAAATTAAAAAGAGATCGTGTTTTTTTTTTTGCGATCGCCGGTAAACGGTTAATTACCGGCGATCGCAAATGCGGGGTCGGTAAAAAAAACCCCGAATCATGTTCTCTGGGGTCTCGGCTACCCCCGGCAGCTGAGACCCCGGAGAAAATCCGACTCTGGGGGGCGCTATTTACTTTTTCGGCGCTGTGGTTTAAGTACCCTTAGCGGCCGCCGTTAAAAGGCGTATCGGCGGTCGCTAAGGGGTTAAAGTAATGGATGCAAGGTCACATAAGCGTACTAGAACGTATTTCCGGTGTCACAGACAAGGCTGCTTAGAAAAAGCCTGTACAAAATGGAAAGCAGAAATATAGTTCGAGCGCCCCCAGACGCAGGGCCGCGGGTTACTCGGTACCGGTCCTCTCTGGCTCAGTTCTGGGGATGTCACGGTGGCTGGACCCGGTCCGTGACCCTGCTAAGGCGTGTCCAATAAAAGGAATGATGAAAGCCGGCTAGGTTTCGTGACGCCACCTGTGGTACTCGGTCAGGATGACCGACGCTGCTTGGGGTCCACTGGGGTGGTGTTATGGCAGCTAGATGGTATACCTTCCCACAGGTGAAGTATATCCCCAGGGCTTCCCGATAGTGTAGGTGGCGATGGTGTGAGGTGCAGTCAATAACGAGGACACAGGATTGCAGTCTTTTTACCTCTTTACTGGTGACTTCAGGATCCTCAATCCAGAGCACTGTTAACAGGACTATCTGAGACCGGCCGGTCCGAAGGCACATCCAGAGTTCCCTTTGCAGGTGGAAATCGTTGCCTACCACTAGCGCCTGTGTGTTGTAGTGCTTCCCTGCTGAGCATTCGGGATAGTCCTCACAACTTATGTTCTTGTTCGTTATCGTTCTTTCTCGTTCTTTCTATTCTCTGTCCCCCAAGTTTGTTATGGCTAGGACGCACCTGTTTGACGGGAAGGCTCGGAGCTATTCTGGGACCCTTGAAACGCCCCTCTCCACGGTTGCCCCCTATGTTTGCTTAGGTGATGTAAGGTAGACAGCCAACCCATAATTAACTGTCCTGCGGTATTTGAAGTAAGGCATAAAGTCAGTTACTTCCTCAGTGTTCCAGTCACCGGCTACGTGCCTCAGTAGGATGTTGCCGTTCTCGGGGCACGTCTCCTACTGGCTCTCCTTTGTGCTTGATCTCGTTTCTCACTGTCCACAATATCCTTCCCTTCGTGTCCTTTCTAAGGATACCGCCGCAACGTAGTGCAGGCGAGGTTCCGTTTCGTTCTGTTCTTGTCGCTAAGTCTCTGCCAGGTTCCCACGCCTGACAGGGACCCCTCTGAAGTCTCCCCCACAACACCCCCTGCCACGGGATGTTGCCAGGGCAAAACCCAGCCAGCTTCTGTCTAACTTCCTATCCAACCCCTAGTTTTACCAGTGTGAGGAGTGGCCTAATAAATAAAACCTTTTGCTCCCCCTAGTGGCCGGAGTGTGAAGTGTAATGTGTGCTGGTGATACCTGGTCAGATGAACTCCTTTAGTGCCATCAGACGTACCGCTGCTCCCCTTAGTGGCAGAGCGACATTACTGCAACGACCAGGTCTCTGGGGCGCTGCACTGACATACTTTCCAAAGAGTCTAAACAAAAGGTTACAGCTACAATCTTTGCTCCATATCAGATATTTGGCACTGAACCTTTAAAACAACAAATAATTCCAACACTACAAGCATGGCACATTGACTCAGGAGCAACAAGTCCTAAGACATGCCATAGAAGATTTTGCAGAGAACTTGGCTTAAATAAGAATAGAATAAAGACAGAAGGTTCTTGGCATGGAGTCGTCACGTTCCCCAGTAATAAAGCATAGAATGCAGCCATACCAGTAAAGGACGTGTTGCAAATTCCTACTCTAGAAGGAGGGCTGTTACTCACTCCGTGCTGCTGATGTCATCTCCTCCTAGTGCTGCCGACATCACTCCCTGCTGCAAACACCATCTCCTCCTAGTGCTGCCGATATCACTTCCTGCTGCTGAGGTCATCTCCTCCTAGTGCTGCCAACATCACTCCCTGCTGCTGTGGTCATCTCCTCCTAGTGCTACCGATATTGCTTCCTGCTGCTGAGGTCATATCCTCCAAGTGCTGCCAACATCACTCCCTGCTGCTCAGATCATCACCTCCCAGTGCTGCCAATATCACTCCCTACTGCTGAGGTCATCTCCTCCTAGTGCTGCCAACATCACTCCCTGCTGCTGAGGTCATCTCCTCCTAGTGCTACCGATATTGCTTCCTGCTGCTGAGGTCATCTCCTCCAAGTGCTGCCAACATCACTCCCTGCTGCTCAGATCATCTCCTCCCAGTGCTGCCAATATCACTCCCTACTGCTGAGGTCATCTCCTCCTAGTGCTGCCAACATCACTCCCTGCTGCTGAGGTCATCTCCTCCTAGTGCTACCGATATTGCTTCCTGCTGCTGAGGTCATCTCCTCCAAGTGCTGCCAACATCACTCCCTGCTGCTCAGATCATCTCCTCCCAGTGCTGCCAATATCACTCCCTACTGCTGAGGTCATCTCCTCCTAGTGCTGCTGACATCACTCCCTGCTGCTGAAGTCACCTCTTCCTAGTGCTGCCGACAACACTCCCTGCTGCTGAAGTCACCTCTTCCTAGTGCTGCCAACATCAGCTCCTCTTAGTTCTGCTCACATCACTCCCTGCTGCTGACGTCATCTCCTCCAAGTGCTGCTGACATCACCCCCTGCTACTGATGTCATCTACTTTTAGTGCTTCCGATATCACTCCATGCTGCTGACATCATCTCCTCCTAGTGCAGCCAACAACGCTCACTGCTGCTGACATCACTCCTACAGCTGACAACTCCTCCTAGTGCTGACGACATCACTCCCAGCTGCTGACGTTAGATACTCTTATTGCTGCTGACATTACTCCCTGCTGTTGTCAGCTCCTCCTAGTATTGTTGATATCATTCCCTGCTGCCATGATCTCATCCTATTGTTGCTGAAGTCATGTCCTTTTGGTGCCGACATCACTCCCTGATGCTGACGTCAGCTCCTCCTAGTGCTGCTGACACAAATCACAGGGAGGATATCTTTATCATCCCCACCTCTGAAACCAATATGTTATGAACCGGGGTTGTTTGGTTGCCCTAGTTCTTTTCTGAAGGGGATTTATCTATGTCCCATTTCCCAGTTCCGGTTTGGAACTTGCAGCTCTCTGGTACCCCCTTTACCCCCAGGTCAGACAGGGTACTGCACCTAGGGTAATTAGTCGCCAGATAGGCTGCCTTATTATGTACTGGCTAATGGGCACACTGCAGCGAAGGAGATATAACTACTCCCACTCAGGTGGGAACAATAATTAATTATCAACGCCTTCCGTCGCTACCAGGTTTACCAAAGGCACAGGACAAATCCCCTGCCACCGGCTCCAATTTCTTAATTAATAACGGGTCCGGAGCCAATCCAATTAATAGCGTAATTCACTTCAGAGGACGTGACAATACGTTATAGAGCAAGGAGAAACAAAGCTAGTAATTTTATATATTTTACTCCAAAAGATAGGCAGTGTTTCAGTGTTTACAGCAGTGTAAAAAGATATTATAAAAGAAAACAATTATATTTATGTTCAGAATGATTTGAAATACAAAGGGATTAACGGAAGAAAATAGACTTACAGTTCTTTCATATCATTTAATAGCAGACCATGTGGCTCGGGGAAGGGCGACGCATCAAGATGCATTACAGATGTATCTCGCATCTAGACCCTGGACAAAAGATTCATGAAGACTGAGGTCTCACTCACTTATCCCTGTGTCCAGAACCAAGGCACTCCCCCTGTGGTGACCTCACTCAGAGGCTGAATACTCCCCTTTCTTAAAATTTTGAAAAGCCATTTTTACATATATCTTGGCGTATGAACCTTGTAGAAGAAAGACAAAGTTATCACTGGGGGGGTTGGGGGTAATTTAAGTATAAACACATCTTGGCTATAAGCCCCAGTTAAGCAGTAATGCGTTTCTCAATTTCTGCTAAGGGCTGATCTCCCAAAACCCACTAGTTTGGAGCCCTGTCCCTGCGGTTTCCAGAAATATGAACTGCCTATTTCTGTGAATATCCTGTTTTGATATATTTGGTCTTAAAGGACCACTGTAGCTACACATAGGGATTGCCATGCCTTGCTATTCTTTACTTTCGGTTTCACAGCTGTAAGCAAAGACATTCCTGAGGGAGGGGGGAAAATAACATAGTAACATAGTAACATAGTAACATAGTTAGTAAGGCCGAAAAAAGACATTTGTCCATCCAGTTCAGCCTATATTCCATCATAATAAATCCCCAGATCTACGTCCTTCTACAGAACCTAATTGTATGATACAATATTGTTCTGCTCCAGGAAGACATCCAGGCCTCTCTTGAACCCCTCGACTGAGTTCGCCATCACCACCTCCTCAGGCAAGCAATTCCAGATTCTCACTGCCCTAACAGTAAAGAATCCTCTTCTATGTTGGTGGAAAAACCTTCTCTCCTCCAGACGCAAAGAATGCCCCCTTGTGCCCGTCACCTTCCTTGGTATAAACAGATCCTCAGCGAGATATTTGTATTGTCCCCTTATATACTTATACATGGTTATTAGATCGCCCCTCAGTCGTCTTTTTTCTAGACTAAATAATCCTAATTTCGCTAATCTATCTGGGTATTGTAGTTCTCCCATCCCCTTTATTAATTTTTGTTGCCCTCCTTTGTACTCTCTCTAGTTCCATTATATCCTTCCTGAGCACCGGTGCCCAAAACTGGACACAGTACTCCATGTGCGGTCTAACTAGGGATTTGTACAGAGGCAGTATAATGCTCTCATCATGTGTATCCAGACCTCTTTTAATGCACCCCATGATCCTGTTTGCCTTGGCAGCTGCTGCCTGGCACTGGCTGCTCCAGGTAAGTTTATCATTAACTAGGATCCCCAAGTCCTTCTCCCTGTCAGATTTACCCAGTGGTTTCCCGTTCAGTGTGTAATGGTGATATTGATTCCTTCTTCCCATGTGTATAACCTTACATTTATCATTGTTAAACCTCATCTGCCACCTTTCAGCCCAAGTTTCCAACTTATCCAGATCCATCTGTAGCAGAATACTATCTTCTCTTGTATTAACTGCTTTACATAGTTTTGTATCATCTGCAAATATCGATATTTTACTGTGTAAACCTTCTACCAGATCATTAATGAATATGTTGAAGAGAACAGGTCCCAATACTGACCCCTGCGGTACCCCACTGGTCACAGCGACCCAGTTAGAGACTATACCATTTATTACCACCCTCTGCTTTCTATCACTAAGCCAGTTACTAACCCATTTACACACATTTTCCCCCAGACCAAGCATTCTCATTTTGTGTACCAACCTCTTGTGCGGCACGGTATCAAACGCTTTGGAAAAATCGAGATATACCACGTCCAATGACTCACCGTGGTCCAGTCTATAGCTTACCTCTTCATAAAAACTGATTAGATTGGTTTGACAGGAGCGATTTCTCATAAACCCATGCTGATATGGAGTTAAACAGTTATTCTCATTGAGATAATCCAGAATAACATCCCTCAGAAACCCTTCAAATATTTTACCAACAATAGAGGTTAGACTTACTGGCCTATAATTTCCAGGTTCACTTTTAGAGCCCTTTTTGAATATTGGCACCACATTTGCTATGCGCCAATCCTGCGGAACAGACCCTGTCGCTATAGAGTCCCTAAAAATAAGAAATAATAGCTTAGTGGCTTAGAATTTCATCGTGCATAACATGTTATTATATTACATTATGCACCCCTTCTGAGGATCATCATTATCGAAATGCTCGTCAAGGGGTACACTGGGCTATTTCTGAATTTCAGGTATGACTGCCCCTAGCTTTCACCCGTTTACATTATATAGATTGACTATGTGGTCTTAAAGCTATGGTGTGCACTATTTGTTCCTGGTTTCCTCTGTGATTTTTTACTTTTCTTCTCTAACCACACTTGTGTTCTATTATGCTTACAAGGAGTTAATCAGGAACAAATTCCAACAGTGTCTGGAGCTCTAACATTATTAATTTATTATATTTTTGTGTCTTAAATCACTTTGCATAGCACAATTATTTTTGCACTTTGCACTTTATTTACTAATTTGAGCTATTTGGCAATAATCCCTGTATACTCGTTTTAAAGGCACATATATATATATATATATATATATATATATATATGTGTGCCTTTAAATGATATATATATCATCTTATCATGTGTTTTAGGTAATATCTATTCTCTCCTGACTTAAGTGCTTATCATTTGTCCAGTGCTTTGCTATTTCCATTTCTGCATGGTTTGTCTCCATCTCCAACAAAAAATGTTTTATGAACAGGTTTTTTTATTATAAATGTAAATAAAGTTTTAAGATAGTTTAACCAGTTTACATGCATTTTAAAACGTTTGTATATCTAACCAATTTGCTGTTGTTTTTGTTTTCCCAGTCTGGGAGTACTGGATTTAATGGGGAAGGGGGGAGTGTAACACCCCAGGTTCCTGGTTGTTACAGTGGCATTGCTTTCCTCACGGGGAGAGTAATGTCATGCTTGGAAGTGATGAAGGATCTCTTTTATCAGGTAATCACAAACATGCAACATGTTCATACTCCAGGCCAGAAGGGGGAGCTCTGATCCAGCTTGTGGGTGGATTCACTATATATATATTCTGGTCTGGAAGGAAAGTGAGGTCAGTCTGTCAGAGAGACAGAGGAGAGAGGAAGGGAGGGGCTGTGCAGCCACGAGAAGTACTGCAGCTCCTGGAAAGAGAGAAAGGAAAGCAGAACTGATTGTAGAGAGCGTGAAGGAGGAAAGAAGTAAAGATGAAGTTAAGAGCTGGAGAGAGAAGCTGCGACTGGGCTTCCTCCACGCTGAGCGCAGATACTGGTAGCCAGAAGACTGAGATTCTGTAGTATTCTACATCTCACAGCAGGAACCGGCGGGAAAGCAGATTGCAAGTTACCTGTCCACCATACACCTGAAGACACAGTAATGCATAGAGCCTGGGTCGTGATAGAGATCCTTTAAAAAGGCTTGAGTTACCTGTCATACAGGTATTCTCCTACCTAATAGAGGACAGAGAGATAGCGTGAGGACCTTGTGTGAGGTCTAGGGCAGCAAGGGACTACAACACCACAGCGTTGGAAGGAAGGCTTCCAACCCCACCTGGTAAGGAGGATTCCAGATTCGCTTCCAAGCAGGCCGGACCATACCTGTACCTGTGATCTGGTACCCTGTACTGTGGCTGCCTGAACCTTCTGTAAAAAGGTAAAGAGACTGCAACCCTATGTCCTTCGTTTCTTTCTATACCACCTACAACCTGTCCCCACTACACTGGGAGCCCTGGGGACCCAGGTTCACCTGTGGGAAGTCATGCCATCATTGCTGCCATAACATCACCCCAGACGACCCCTTTAAGCGGCGTCGGTCATCACTGACTGAGAACCACAGGTGGCGTCACGAGCAAACTTTATTCACAAAATCCTTTTAAAGACATTTGTAACACCCCAGGTTTCTGGTTGTTACAGTGACATTGCTTTCCTCATGGGGAGAGTGATGTCACGCTTGGAAGCGAGGGAGGATCTTCTCTATCAGGTACACATAAGCATACAACATGTTCACACTCCAGGCCAGAAGGGGGAGCTCTGGTCCAGCTTGTGGGTAGATCCTCTAGATATATTCTGATTTGGAGGGAAAGTCAGTCAGTCGGTCAGAGAGACAGAGGAGAAGGAAGCAAAGAGGCTGTGTAGCCACGAGAAGTGCTACAACTCCTAGGGAAAGAGATAGATGAACAGATTGTAGAGAGCGTGTTGGAGAAGCGAAGCACAGGAGAGTGAGAACTGGGGAGGACAGTTGCTACTGACCTACCTCCCTACAGAGCGCAGACACCGGTAGCCGGAAGACCGAGCTTGTGAGGGACTCCAAGACTTACAGCAGCCACCTGTCCGCCCTGACACCTGGAGACACAGTGGTGCATAGAGCCCGAGTCATGATAGAGACCCTATATAAAGGCTCAAGCCAACTGTCATACGGGTTAGTGTCCCACATTTAAGGAGGACAGAGAGAACAGTGAGGACCTTGACAGAAGCCATAGGCAACAAGGGACTACACCACAGTGCTGGTAGGAAGGCTTCTAACTCCACCTGGTAGAGGGAACTCTGAACTCACTTCCAAGCCGGCCGGACCCTGCCTGTACCTGTGATCTGGTGCCCTGGACTGTGGCTGCCTGAAATCTTCAGTAAACCAGGCACAAAGACTGCAAACCTGTGTCTTTTGTTTATTCTGGCACCCCACCACTCTTGCCAAACACCCTTGAGCCCTGGGGACCCTGCTTCACCTGTGGGAAGTTATACCATCTTAACTGCAGCACCATCGCTACCAGAGCACCTCTCTAAGCAGCGTCGGTCACTTCTGACCAAGAACCACAGGTGGCGTCACGAACACAAACTTTATTCAAACCCCTTTAAGGACCTTCCCTTTACTTGGGCGCCCAGGACCATGGACAGAGTCGCCGTCACCATGACCTACTCTTTAACAAAGACCGGACCCAGTACCGAGTACCCATAGGCTCTGGCTGGGCGCTCTACATTCCCTTTTACTTGGGCATCCACAGCCACAGACCGGGTCACCGCCACCATGACACATCCCCTATAAGTACCGCACCTGGAATCAAGTACCCCACGGCCCTGGCGGGCGTTCCAGTAGCGCTGCTAAGGTTTGGGAACCTATGACTGTGCACCTCCTCCTATGCTGTGCTGAACATTTTCTATACCCTAGTAGTGCTGCTGACATCACTCACTGCTGCTGACGTCAGCTCCTCCTAGTGCTGCTGACATCATTCCCTGCTGCTGACATCAGCTCCTTCAATAGCTGCTGAGTCATGACATCACACCCTGCTGCTGACATCAGCTCCTCCTAGTGCTGCTGATATCACTCCCTGCTGCAGAGATCAGCTCTTCATAGCGCTGCTGATATCAGTCACTGCTGCTGACATCAGCTCCTCCTAGTGCTGCTGATATCACTACCTGCTGCAGACATCAGCTCTTCATAGCGCTGCTGATATCACTCACGGCTGCTGACATCAGCTCCTCCGAGTGCTGCTGATATCACTCCCTGCTGCAGACATCAGCTCTTCATAGCGCTGCTGATATCACTCCCTGCTGCTGACATCAGCTCCTCCTAGTGCTGCTGATATCACTCCCTGCTGCTGACATCAGCTCCTCCTAGTGCTGCTGATATCACTCACTGCTGCTGACATCAGCTCCTCCTAGTGCTGCTGATATCACTCCCTGCTGCTGACATCAGCTCCTCCTAGTGCTGCTGATATCACTCACTGCTGCTGACATCAGCTCTTCATACTGCTGCTATCACTCCCTGCTGCTGACATCAGCTCCTTCAATAGCTGCTGATATCACTCCCTGCTGCTGACATCAGCTCCCACTAGTGCTGCTGATATCACTCGCTGCTGCTGACATCAGCTCTTCATAGCGTTGCTGACATCATTCCCTGCTGCTGACATCAGCTCCTCCTAGTGCTGCTGATATCACTCCCTGCTGCCGACATCAGCTCTTCATAGCGTTGCTGACATCATTCCCTGCTGCTGACATCAGCTCCTCCTAGTGCTGCTGATATCACTCCCTGCTGCCGACATCAGCTCTTCATAGCGTTGCTGACATCATTCCCTGCTGCTGACATCAGCTCCTCCTAGTGCTGCTGATATCACTCCCTGCTGCAGACATCAGCTCCTTCTAGTGCTGCTGATATCACTCCCTGCTGCAGACATCAGCACCTCCCAGTGCTGCTGTTATCATTCCCTGCTGCTGACATCAGCTCCTCCTAGTGTTGCTGATATCACTCCCTGCTGCAGACATCAGCTCTTCATAGCGTTGCTGATATCATTCCCTGCTGCTGACATCAGCTCCTCCTAGTGCTGCTGATATCACTCCCTGCTGCAGACATCAGCTCCTCCTAGTGCTGCTGATATCATTCCCTGCTGCTGACATCAGCTCCTCCTAGTGCTGCTGATATCACTCCCTGCTGCCGACATCAGCTCTTCATACCGTTGCTGACATCATTCCCTGCTGCTGACATCAGCTCCTCCTAGTGCTGCTGATATCATTCCCTGCTGCTGACATCAGCTCCTCCTAGTGCTGCTGATATCACTCCCTGCTGCCGGCATCAGCCCCTTCTAGTGCTGCTGATATCACTCCCTGCTGCAGACATCAGCACCTCCCAGTGCTGCTGTTATCATTCCCTGCTGCTGACATCAGCTCCTCCTAGTGCTGCTGATATCACTCCCTGCTGCCGACATCAGCTCTTCATAGCGTTGCTGACATCATTCCCTGCTGCTGACATCAGCTCCTCCTAGTGCTGCTGATATCACTCCCTGCTGCCGACATCAGCTCTTCATAGCGTTGCTGACATCATTCCCTGCTGCTGACATCAGCTCCTCCTAGTGCTGCTGATATCACTCCCTGCTGCCGACATCAGCTCTTCATAGCGTTGCTGACATCATTCCCTGCTGCAGACATCAGCACCTCCCAGTGCTGCTGTTATCATTCCCTGCTGCTGACATCAGCTCCTCCTAGTGTTGCTGATATCACTCCCTGCTGCAGACATCAGCTCTTCATAGCGTTGCTGATATCATTCCCTGCTGCTGACATCAGCTCCTCCTAGTGCTGCTGATATCACTCCCTGCTGCAGACATCAGCTCCTCCTAGTGCTGCTGATATCATTCCCTGCTGCTGACATCAGCTCCTCCTAGTGCTGCTGATATCACTCCCTGCTGCCGACATCAGCTCTTCATACCGTTGCTGACATCATTCCCTGCTGCTGACATCAGCTCCTCCTAGTGCTGCTGATATCATTCCCTGCTGCTGACATCAGCTCCTCCTAGTGCTGCTGATATCACTCCCTGCTGCCGGCATCAGCCCCTTCTAGTGCTGCTGATATCACTCCCTGCTGCAGACATCAGCACCTCCCAGTGCTGCTGTTATCATTCCCTGCTGCTGACATCAGCTCCTCCTAGTGCTGCTGATATCACTCCCTGCTGCAGACATCAGCTCTTCATAGCGCTGCTGATATCATTCCCTGCTGCTGACATCAGCTCCCGCTAGTGCTGCTGATATCACTCCCTGCTGCCGGCATCAGCCCCTTCTTTTGCTGCTGATATCAGTCTGTGCTTCCGACAACGTCAGCTCCCACTGCTGCTTTCACTGTAGTATAATTTCCTGCTGTAGATGTGACTCATTGATTCTAATGTCTCTCCGTGCTGCAGCCATCATTCCTTGAGGCTAATGTAACTCCTCCCCGTTGACATCACTCCCTGCCTGAATATACAGTCAATTTCCACAGCAGTTATCCTCCTGTTGATGACATCACTCCCCGCAGATGAGGTCACTCCCTTACCGCTGCTGGTGTAATATTTGAGGCCATTAGAGCAGACCGTACGTCTGCTCCCCGATGTGTTCTCCTCGGATTATTTGTGGGTGTTCACAGCTCCCGTGGCGCTTGTACCCTGCGGACCCCTCCTGCCCACACCTCAGGCTGTGTAATAACAGAATATCTTCTGCTCTCCTGGAAATGTAACAATTTCCCCTTCTGACACATTTTTACCATTTTTATATGGCCAGATCCCAGTAATGATGGGATCCTGTCCCTCCCAGTATAACTCAACCTTGGAATATGTCTGCTAAAAATAAATCTCATCCCGTCTGTTTCATCCCTGCAGAACTTGTGTCCTGAGAGTGGCGCGGCCCTCCAGGGGTTAATATGTGGCCCCTGGTAAGAGCTGACTTGACTTTGTTGCACCTCCACCTCTCCGCCCAGAACTCAGCTCCTTATTCTGCATGGTGGAGTTTGCCCCCTTTCCCCTGACAGGCCGGATAGTTAACACCCGGCCCCATTAGATAATTGCCTTCTCTCAGCCCATTCTCCTTAATTCATAAAGCAGTTGAATGAGCAGGTCTGCGAGGAGGGGTCCAGTGCAAGGTGGCGAGGAGCGCTCCAGCCGCCCTTCACAAGGCCAGTGATTTGAATTGAGCCATTGTGGCCTAATCAATGCTTTATTGGATTACTGGCTGCGCCTCTCAGAGATGTGGGGCTAGGACAATAGGTGGCTTCTGCCTGGAGAACTTTCTGCTGTTCCCCAGAGGACTGTGTGCCCATACCAGCACCTCAGCCGCCTTCTGGATGGTCAGATGAGCCGAGCCACTCAGACCCCCATCTCCGGACATGAGAAGTTGAGGACGGGAACCGGAGGCAGCAACAGACACTGGGACCATTCCAGAGATCCTTCAATGAGCCGCTGATCTCCTCCGAGACCACACATTCCAACAAAAGAGGATAATTTGGTGTCATCAGAGGACTGGAAGGCTGGAATAAATACCGGGCACGGGGCTGACACCCTGCAATGAGGACTTGTCTGACCACTGTTGGCTGAATGCAACCTCATTCCCTCTGCTCAGTCGATGGGACCCCTCACATCTTTTCTCACTCATTGGGTCCCCTACCCTCTTCTCTCTATCTCGTTAGGACCCCTCATATTGTTTCCACTGTTCTAGGGACCCTTCCTCTCCTCTCAGTCACTGGGACCATTCATTCCCTGTGCTTAGTCGCTGGGTTCCCTGATGACCACTGCATAGTTTCTGAGTTACTGCATCTCCTCTGCTCAGTCACTGGGACCCCTCGCCTCCTCTACTCGGCCACGGGGATTCCTCGGCTCCTCTCCTCGGTCACTGGGACCCTTTGCCTCCTCTTCTCAGTCACGGGGACCCCTCACCTCCTCTCCTTGGTCATTGGGAACCCTCGCCTCCTCTCCTCGGTCACTGGGACCCTTTGCCTCCTCTCCTCAGTCACGGGGACCCCTCACCTCCTCTACTTGGTCATTGGGACCCCTCGCCTCCTCTCCTCGGTCATTGGGACCCTTTGCCTCCTCTCCTCATTCACGGGGACCCCTCACCTCCTCTACTTGGTCATTGGGACCCCTCGCCTCCTCTCCTCGGTCATTGGGACCCCTCACCTCCTCTCCTTGGTCATTGGGACCCCTCGCCTCCTCTCCTCAGTCACTCTGACCCTTACATCCTCTCCCCGGTCCCCGGAGTCCATAATGATGTCTGCGTAGTTGCTGGGGCCCTTCATCCCTTGTAGCCCTTTATTCTCTCGCAGGTCACTGGAGCCCTTATATCCTTTTCTCCGCACTGAGGCCCCTCATCTCCTCTGCTATGTGGGTCTCCTCAAACTCTTCTTGGTGACTGGGGCGACTTCATCAATGATTTGGGTCCCTTCATTTATTTTCCTGTCATTGGGGTCTCTCCTTAATCGATCTGATTGTCTGCACCCTCCCCTTGATAATTAGAGCCCCTCACCCCGCTCATCATTGTGGCCCTCCATCCTTTGGTGTCAGTGATTTGGGCCCCTCATCTCCCTTCCTTAATAATTAGGGTCCCTCATCATCTCTTGTCATTGATTGGGGCCACTTGACATCTCCTCCATCTGCAGATGGTCTGGTGCATTGATGAGGAGACCTCAGTGTGGAGGCTGCAGACTCCTCGCACTCCGCGCATCCTCCAGCTCATGTAGCGCAGACAGCTCGTGTGCTCAGTGCTGGACGCGTTCAGGAAGCAGCTGTACTGCGCCCGATTAGCGCCCCATCACCAATCTATGTTTGGGAGGGTGCACAGCATGGACCTGAGGGAGGAGAACATCTGCAGCTCAAATCCCGGGCACAAGGAGGGCAAGGACCACAGGGACTCTCAGTCGGGCATCCCCAGTCCATATCTCAAGGATCAAACACAGGGCACCTACTCCTCGGCCCCGGGAGCCTCCGACCCCTGCGCCAAAAGCAAGAGCACAGACCCGGACTACTGCAGGAGGATCCTGGTGCGAGGTAACCCCCAATGTCCCCCATGTGTCCACATACACCCAACCACACACGTGCAGCCACATGTACGACCTTAGAGATCTGTCCCATGTAAACTTCACTCCTTACACCTTCCTCATACGCATTCCTCCCTAACCCGCCGTACACCTCCATATAGCTCCCCACACGCACCCTATATATACCCTTATATACATTATGTGCCTCCGTCACACCTTCATACCTCACTCATACAGGGGCCCTTATATGTAGGCGATACATGTAGGGTATAAAGCTTTATACTTCAGTAACCCTTCATAGCCACATCTGTGTGCCGGGACCTATATACGCTCCGTCATACTCACAGCATATATTAACCCTTTATACCTCTATACGTACCTTCATGCGCGTGCTCTATATTACCCCTGAATGACCCTTTACTCTGCACACGGCTGCATAACTGTTCATGTGCAGACCGCCATACAACGACTCTGTATAAAGCCGCTATCCATGCCTCCATACTTCCATATATCCCTATTCGCACCTTCAAACCCTCGTTCTCTATACATTGTGTAGGAGACGCTACGTCTTCAAATCCCTTTAAGGCTCAATAGCTGCTTCCATATGGCTCCGTATACCATCATACATGCACCTATAGAAAGCGTTTCATACCGCGCCCACCTCTATCACCCGTTACATGTACCTATCCCTATACAGACCGTCATATACTCACTGAAGCAAAATGTATACACAGTATATAAATCCATACACTCACCCTGCATATTAACCCTTACATTCACACACCTCTGTATTCCTCGCCCTATATAGATAACTTACATCCGTCCTGATACACGCTGCTGTATATACACCTTCATGCACATTAACTTGTATATACGTAGCTCCGACATGCCTATGTATACATGCTCCCTATATACACATACCTCCATTCACGTGCTCTATATATTAACTAATACATAAATTACTCCATACACTGTCATACACTCCTATATACCATCCTCTATACACACCTTCATACACTCGCTCTATATAGACTGCTGTATACTCCTATATACCATCCTCTATACAAACCTCATATACTCGCTCTATATAGACTGCCATATACTCCTATATACCATCCTCTATACACACTTCATACACTTGCTCTATATAGGCTGCCATATACTCCTATATACCATCCCCTATACACACCTTCATACACTCGCTCTATATACACTGCCATATACTCCTATATACCATCCTCTATACACACCTTCATACACTCGCTCTATATAGACTGCCATATACTCCTATATACCATCCTCTATACACACCTTCATACACTCGCTCTACATAGACTGCCATATACTCCTATATACCATCCTCTATACACACCTTCATACACCCGCTCTATATAGACTGTCATATATTCCTATATACCATCCTCTATACACACCTTCATACACCCACTCTATATAGACTGTCATACACTCCTATATACCATCCTCTATATACACCTTCATACACTCGCTCTATATAGGCTGCCATATACTCCTATATACCATCCTCTATATACACCTTCATACACTCGCTCTATATAGACTGCCATATACTCCTATATACCAACCTCTATACACACCTTCATACACTCGCTCTATATAGACTGCCATATACTCCTATATACCATCCTCTATACACACCTTCATACACCTGCTCTATATAGACTGCTGTACACTCCTATATACCATCCACTATACACACCTTCATACACTCGCTCTATATAGACTGCTGTACACTCCTATATACCATCCTCTATACACACCTTTATACACTCGCTCTATATAGGCAGCCATATACTCCTATATACCATCCTCTATACACACCTTCATACGCTCGCTCTATATAGACTGCCATATACTCCTATATATCAACCTCTATACACACCTTCATACACTCGCTCTATATAGACTGCCATATACTCCTATATACCATCCTCTATACACACCTTCATACACTCGCTCTACATAGACTGCCATATACTCCTATATACCATCCTCTATACACACCTTCATACACTCGCTCTATATAGACTGCCATATACTCCTATATACCATCCTCTATATACACCTTCATACACTCGCTCTATATAGACTGCCATGCAGTCCTATATACCATCCTCTATACACACCTCATACACTCGCTCTATATAGACTGCCATATACTCCTATATACCATCCTCTATACACACCTTCATACGCTCGCTCTATATAGACTGCCATATACTCCTATATACCAACCTCTATACACACCTTCATACACTCGCTCTATATAGACTGCCATATACTCCTATATACCATCCTCTATATACACCTTCATACACTCGCTCTATATAGACTGCTGTACACTCCTATATACCATCCTCTATACACACCTTCATACACTCGCTCTACATAGACTGCCATATACTCCTATATACCATCCTCTATACACACCTTCATACACTCGCTCTACATAGACTGCCATATACTCCTATATACCATCCTCTATACACACCTTCATACACTCGCTCTACATAGACTGCCATATACTCCTATATACCATCCTCTATATACACCTTCATACACTCGCTCTATATAAAATGCTGTATACTCCTATATACCAATCTCTATACACACCTTCATACACTCGCTCTATATAGACTGCCATATACTCCTATATACCATCCTCTATACACACCTTCATACACCCGCTCTATATAGACTGCTGTATACTCCTATATACCATCCTCTATACACACCTTTATACACTCGCTCTATATATAATGCTGTACACTCCTATATACCATCCTCTATACACACCTTCATACACTCGCTCTATATATAATGCTGTACACTCCTATATACCATCCTCTATACACACCTTCATACACCCACTCTATATAGACTGCCATACACTCCTATATACCATCCTCTATATACACCTTCATACACTCGCTCTATACAGACTGCCAGATACTCCTATATACCATCCTCTATACACACCTCATACACCCGCTCTATATAGACTGCCATATACTCCTATATACCATCCTCTATACACACCTTCATACACTCGCTCTATATAGACTGCCATATACTCCTATATACCATCCTCTATATACACCTTCATACACTCGCTCTATATAGACTGCCATATACTCCTATATACCATCCTCTATATACACCTTCATACACCCACTCTATATAGACTGCCATATACTCCTATATACCATCCTCTATATACACCTTCATACACTCGCTCTATATAGACTGCCATATACTCCTATATACCATCCTCTATACACAGCTTCATACACCTGCTCTATATAGACTGCCATATACTCCTATATACCATCCTTTATACACACCTTCATACACCTGCTCTATATAGACTGCTGTACACTCCTCTATACCATCCTCTACACACACCTTCATACACTCGCTCTATATAGACTGCCATATACTCCTATATACCATCCTCTATACACACCTTCATACACTCGCTCTATATAGACTGCCATATACTCCTATATACCATCCTCTACACACACCTTCATACACTCGCTCTATATAGACTGCAATATACTCCTATATACCATCCTCTATACACACCTTCATACACCTGCTCTATATAGACTGCGATATACTCCTATATACCATCCATTATACATACCTTCATACACTCGCTCTATATAGACTGCCATATAATCCTATATACCATCCTCTTTACACACCTTCATACACTCGCTCTATATAGACTGCCGTACACTCCTATATACTATCCCCTATACACACCTTCATACATCCGCTCTATATAAACTGTTGTACACTCCTATATACCATCCTCTATATACACCTTCATACACCCACTCTATATAGACTGTCATATACTCCTATATACCATCCTCTATATACACCTTCATACACTCGCTCTATATAGACTGCCATATACTCCTATATACCATCCTCTATACACACCTTCATACACTCGCTCTATATAGACTGCCATATACTCCTATATACCATCCTCTATACACAGCTTCATACACCTGCTCTATATAGACTGCCATATACTCCTATATACCATCCTCTATATACACCTTCATACACTCGCTCTATATAGACTGCCATATACTCCTATATACCATCCTCTATACACACCTTCATACACCCGCTCTATATAGACTGCCATATACTCCTATATACCATCCTCTATACACAGCTTCATACACCTGCTCTATATAGACTGCCATATACTCCTATATACCATCCTTTATACACACCTTCATACACTCGCTCTATATAGACTGCCATATACTCCTATATACCATCCTCTATACACACCTTCATACACCTGCTCTATATAGACTGCTGTACACTCCTATATACCATCCTCTACACACACCTTCATACACTCGCTCTATATAGACTGCCATATACTCCTATATACCATCCTCTATACACACCTTCATACACCTGCTCTATATAGACTGCTGTACACTCCTATATACCATCCTCTACACACACCTTCATACACTCGCTCTATATAGACTGCCATATACTCCTATATACCATCCTCTATACACACCTTCATGCACTCGCTCTATATAGACTGCTGTACACTCCTATATAGCATCCTCTATACACACCTTCATACACTCGCTCTATATAGACTGCCATATACTCCTATATACCATCCTCTATACACACCTCATACACTCGCTCTATATAGACTGCAATATACTCCTATATACCATCCTCTATACACACCTTCATACACCTGCTCTATATAGACTGCGATATACTCCTATATACCATCCTTTATACACACCTTCATACACTCGCTCTATATAGACTGCCATATACTCCTATATACCATCCTCTATACACACCTTCATACACCCGCTCTATATAGACTGCCGTATACTCCTATATACCATCCTCTATACACACCTTCATACACTCGCTCTATATATACTGCCATATACTCCTATATACCATCCTCTATACACACCTCATACACTCGCTCTATATAGACTGCCATATACTCCTATATACCATCCTCTATACACACCTTCATACACCCGCTCTATATAGACTGCCATATACTCCTATATACCATCCTCTATACACACCTCATACACTCGCTCTATATAGACTGCCATATACTCCTATATACCATCCTCTATACACACCTCATACACTCGCTCTATATAGACTGCCATATACTCCTATATACCATCCTCTATACACACCTCATACACTCGCTCTATATAGACTATCATACACTCCTATATACCATCCTCTATACACACCTTCATACACCCGCTCTATATAGACTGCCATATTCTCCTATATACCAATCTCTATACACACCTTCATACACTCGCTCTATATAGACTGCTGTACACTCCTATATACCATCCTCTATACACACCTTCATACACCTGCTCTATATAGACTGCCATATTCTCCTATATACCAATCTCTATACACACCTTCATACACTTGCTCTATATATACTGCCATATACTCCTATATACCATCCTCTACACACACCTTCATACACTCGCTCTATATAGACTGCCATATTCTCCTATATACCAATCTCTATACACACCTTCATACACTCGCTCTATATAGACTGCCGTACACTCCTATATACCATCCTCTATACACACCTTCATACACTCGCTCTATATAGACTGCCATATACTCCTATATACCATCCTCTATACACCTTCATACACCCGCTCTATATAGACTGCCATATACTCCTATATACCATCCTCTATACACACCTTCATACACTCGCTCTATATAGACTGCCATATACTCCTATATACCATCCTCTATACACACCTCATACACTCGCTCTATATAGACTATCATACACTCCTATATACCATCCTCTATACACACCTTCATACACCCGCTCTATATAGACTGCCATATTCTCCTATATACCAATCTCTATACACACCTTCATACACTCGCTCTATATAGACTGCTGTACACTCCTATATACCATCCTCTACACACACCTTCATACACTCGCTCTATATAGACTGCCGTACACTCCTATATACCATCCTCTATACACACCTTCATACACTCGCTCTATATAGACTGCCATATACTCCTATATACCATCCTCTATACACACCTTCATACACCCGCTCTATATAGACTGCCATATACTTCTATATACCATCCTCTATACACACCTTCATACACCCGCTCTATATAGACTGCCATATACTCCTATATACCATCCTCTACACACACCTTCATACACCCGCTCTATATAGACTGCCATATACTCCTATATACCATCCTCTATACACACCTTCATACACCCGCTCTATATAGACTGCCATATACTCCTATATACCATCCTCTATACACACCTCATACACTCGCTCTATATAGACTGCCATATACTCCAATATACCATCCTCTATACACACCTTCATACACTCGCTCTATATAGACTGCTGTACGCTCCTATATACCATCCTCTATACACACCTTCATGCACTTGCTCTATGTAGACTGCCGTACACTCCTATATACCATCCTCTATACACACCTTCATACACTCGCTCTATATAAAATGCTGTATACTCCTATATACCATCCTCTATACACACACCTTCATACACTCGCTCTCTATAGACTGCCATATACTCCTATATACCATCCTCTATATACACCTTCATACACTCGCTCTATATAGACTTTCATACACTCCTATAAACCTTCCTCTATACACACCTTCATACACTCGCTCTATATAGACTTTCATACACTCCTATATACCATCCTCTATACACAGCTTCATACACCCGCTCTATATAGACTGCCATATACTCCTATATACCATCCTCTATACACACCTTCATACACTTACTCTATATAAAATGCTGTATACTCCAATATACCATCCTCTATACACACTTTAATACACTCGCTCTATATAAAATTCTGTATACTCCTATATACCATCCTCTATACACACCTTCATACACTCACTCTATATAAAATGCTGTATACTCCGATACACCATCCTCTATACACACCTTCATACACTCGCTCTATATAGACTGTCGTACACTCCTATATACCATCCTCTTTACACACCTTCATACACTCGCTCTATATATACTTTCATACACTCCTATATACCTTCCTCTATACACACCTTCATACACTCGCTCTATATAGACTTTCATACACTCCTATATACCATCCTCTATACACACCTTCATACACTCGCTCTATATAGACTGTCGTACGCTCCTATATACCATCTTCTATATACACCTTCATACACTCGCTCTGTATACACTGCCATATACTCCTATATACCATCCTCTATATACACCTCATACACTCGCTCTATATAGACTGCCATATACTCCTATATACCATCCTCTATACACACCTTCATACACCCGCTCTATATAGACTGCTGTACACTCCTATATACCATCCTCTATACACACCTTCATACACTCACTCTTTATAAAATGCTGTATACTCCTATATACCATCCTCTATACACACCTTCATACACTCGCTCTATATAGACTGCCATATACTCCTATATACCATCCTCTATACACACCTTCATACACTCGCTCTATATAGACTGCCATATACTCCTATATGCCATCCTCTATACACACCTTCATACACTCGCTCTATGTAGACTGCCATATACTCCTATATGCCATCCTCTATACACACCTTCATACACTCGCCCTATATAGACTATCGTACGCTCCTATATACCATCTTCTATATACACCTTCATACACTCGCTCTGTATACACTGTCATATACTCCTATATACCATTCTCTATACACACCTTCATACACTTGCTCTATATAGACTTTCATACACTCCTATATACCATCCTCTATACACACCTTCATACACTCGCTCTATATAGACTGCCATATACTCCTATATACCATCCTCTATACACACCTTCATACACTTGCTCTATATAGACTGCCATATACTCCTATATACCATCCTCTATACACACCTTCATACACTCGCTCTATATAGACTGTCGTACGCTCCTATACATCATCTTCTATATACACCTTCATACACTCGCTCTGTATACACTGTCATATACTCCTATATACCATCCTCTATACACACCTTCATACACTCGCTCTATGTAGACTGCCATATACTCCTTTATACCTTCCTCTATACACACCTTCATACATTCGCTCTATCTAGACTGCCATATACTCCTATATACCATCTTCTATACACACCTTCATACACTCGCTCTATATAGACTGCCATACACTCCTATATACCATCCTCTATACACACCTTCATACACTCGCTCTATATAGACTGCTGTATACTCCTATATACCATCCTCTATACACACCTTCATACACTCGCTCTATATAGACTGCCAAATACTCCTATATACCATCCTCTATACACACCTTCATACACTCGCTCTATATAAACTGCCATATACTCCTATATACCATCCTCTATACACACCTTCATACACCCGCTCTATATAGACTGCCATATACTCCTATATACCATCCCCTATACACACCTTCATACACCCGCTCTATATAAACTGCCATATACTCCTATATACCATCCTCTATACACACCTTCATACACCCGCTCTATATAGACTGCCATATACTCCTATATACCATCCTCTATACACACCTTCATACACCCGCTCTATATAGACTGCCATATACTTCTATATACCATCCCCTATACACACCTTCATACACCCGCTCTATATAGACTGCCATATACTCCTATATACCATCCTCTATACACACCTTCATACACCCGCTCTATATAGACTGCCATATACTTCTATATACCATCCCCTATACACACCTTCATACACCCGCTCTATATAGACTGCTGAATACTCCTATATACCATCCTCTATACACACCTCATACACTCGCTCTATATAGACTGCCATATACTCCTATATACCATCCTCTATACACACCTTCATACACTCGCTCTACATAGACTGCCATATGCTCCTATATACCATCCTCTATACACACCTCATACACTTGCTCTATATAGACTGCCATATACTCCTATATACCATCCTCTATACACACCTTCATACACTCGCTCTATGTAGACTGCCATATACTCCTATATACCATCCTCTATACACACCTTCATACACTCGCTCTATATAGACTGCCATATACTCCTATATACCATCCTCTATACACACCTTCATACACTCGCTCTATATAGACTGCCGTACACTCCTATATACCATCCTCTATACACACCTTCATACGCTCGCTCTATATAGACTGCCATATACTCCTATATACTATCCTCTATACACACCTCATACACTCGCTCTATATAGACTGCTGTACACTCCTATATACCATCCTCTATACACACCTTCATACACTCGCCCTATATAGACTATCGTACGCTCCTATATACCATCTTCTATATACACCTTCATACACTCGCTCTGTATACACTGTCATATACTCCTATATACCATCCTCTATACACACCTCATACACTCGCTCTATATACACTGCCGTACACTCCTATATACCATCCTCTATACACACCTTCATACACCCGCTCTATATAGACTGCCGTACACTCCTATATACCATCCTCTATACACACCTTCATACACTCGCTCTATATAGACTGCCGTACACTCCTATATACCATCCTCTATACACACCTTCATACACTCGCTCTATATAGACTGCCGTACACTCCTATATACCATCCTCTATACACACCTTCATACACTCGCTCTATATAGACTGCCATATACTCCTATATACCATCCTCTATACACACCTTCATACACTCGCTCTATATAGACTGCAATATACTCCTATATACCATCCTCTATACACACCTTCATACACTCGCTCTATATAGACTGCCATATACTCCTATATACCATCCTCTATACACACCTTCATACACTCGCTCTATATAGACTGCCGTACACTCCTATATACCATCCTCTATACACACCTTCATACACTCGCTCTATATAGACTGCAATATACTCCTATATACCATCCTCTATACACACCTTCATACACTCGCTCTATATAGGCTGCCATATACTCCTATATACCATCCTCTATACACACCTTCATACACTCGCTCTATATAGACTGCCATATACTCCTATATACCATCCTCTATACACACCTTCATACACTCGCCCTATATAGACTGTCGTACGCTCCTATATACCATCCTCTATACACACCTTCATACACTCGCTCTATATAGACTGTCGTACGCTCCTATATACCATCCTCTATACAAACCTTCATACACTCGCTCTATATAGACTGCAATATACTCCTATATACCATCTTCTATGCACACACCTGTACAGACACAGACTTTCCTACACACCCTATATACTCACACTTCCCTCCGCATACACATTTGGCTGATATATTAGCCATTATACACATACTTCCTTATTTTGCAGATCTCCATGATGAACGTATTGTATACAGCTCCATAATATTCCCTGTACATAAAGCTCAGTCCTTCCACTCATCTGCAATGTCTATAATCCGAGCCGCGGTGCGGACAGCTTCCAGCCCCCGGCGCTCTACCCGTCACTTACTTCTCTGAGGGTATGTGCCCATGTTGCGGATTTCTGTGCAAATTTTTCTGCTTAGTTTTTGAAAAATCCAAAGGTAAAACGGCTTGCGTTTTACCTGCGGATTTGCCGAGTTTTTTGTGTGAATTTCACCTACGGATTTCACCTGCGGATTCCTATTGAGGAACAGGTGTAAAACGCTGCGGAATCCACACAAAGAATTGACATGCTGCGGAAAATACAACTCAGCGTTTCTGCGCGGTATTTTCTGCACCATGGGCACAGCGGGTTTTGTTTTCCATACGTTTACATGGCACTGTACAATGCATGGAAAACTGCTGCGAATCCGAAGCATCAAATCCGCACCGTGTGCACAGAGCCTGAATGTCCTGCTGCTTCCAGACACCGCACCACCTGCCCGTCTCTGCACTGCAGCTGCCACATCTTGCCCCAAATGCCGACCTCCTACATTCCCCCACTGCTGCCCCCTGGCCCAAATCTCCCAGTATAGACTTACCCTTACTACCGCACCCCTGTATACGCCCCATATCAGCGCCTTGTATATATACATCCCATACAGTATATTCGCCTTCCTTCTATAGTCATCACACCTATCGGGCCCTATACCTCCTCACATTCACAGCTGTACAGTCCCCCATATAAAGAGCTGTAAACAGTCACCACCACCTATACATCACCTATATCACGGAGTCCTATCTGCACAATGACTGACCGTCTCTCCTACATCGGCCCTGCTACATGTGATCACCCTGAATATTCACTCATATTCCCACACACAGATTGTATTATTTGTGGGCAGCTCAGTGGCTCAGTGGTTATCACTGTAAAATGGCTCAGTAATTAGCACTGTACGGTGGTTACCACTGTATGCTGGATCAGTGGTTAGCACTGTACGGTGGATCAGTGGTTGGCGTACAGTAGTTCAGTGGTTAGCACGGTACGTGGCTCAGTGGTTGGCACTGTATGGTGGATCAGTGGTTGGCACTGTACGGTGGCTCAGTGGTTAGCATGGTACGTGGCTCAGTGGTTGGCACTGTATGGTGGATCAGTGGTTGGCACTGTACGGTGGCTCAGTGGTTGGCGTTGTACAGTAGTTCAGTGGTTAGCACGGTATGTTGCTCAGTGGTTGGCACTGTATGGTGGCTTAGTGGTTAGCACGGTACAGTGGCTCAGTGGTTACCACTGTATGCTGGATCAGTGGTTGGCACTGTACGGTGGCTCAGTGGTTGGCGTTGTACAGTAGTTCAGTGGTTAGCACGGTACGTGGCTCAGTGGTTGGCACTGTATGGTGGATCAGTGGTTAGCACTGTATGCTGGCTCAGTGGTTGGCACGGTACGTGGCTCAGTGGTTGGCGTTGTACAGTAGTTCAGTGGTTAGCACGATACATGGCTCAGTGGTTGGCACTGTATGGTGGCTCAGTGGTTAGCACGGTACGGTGGCTCAGTGGTTACCACTGTATGCTGGATCAGTGGTTGGCACTGTACGGTGGCTCAGTGGTTGGCGTTGTACAGTAGTTCAGTGGTTAGCACGGTACGTGGCTCAGTGGTTGGCACTGTATGGTGGATCAGTGGTTGGCACTGTACGGTGGCTCAGTGGTTGGCATTGTACAGTAGTTCAGTGGTTAGCACGGTTTGTGGCTCAGTGGTTGGCACTGTATGGTGGCTTAGTGGTTAGCACGGTACAGTGGCTCAGTGGTTACCACTGTATGCTGGATCAGTGGTTGGCACTGTACGGTGGCTCAGTGGTTGGCGTAGCACAGTAGTTCAGTGGTTAGCACAGTACGTGGCTCAGTGGTTGGCACTGTATGGTGGATCAGTGGTTAGCACTGTACGCTGGCTCAGTGGTTGGCACGGTACGTGGCTCAGTGGTTGGCATTGTACAGTAGTTCAGTGGTTAGCACGGTACGTGGCTCAGTGGTTGGCATTGTATGGTGGATCAGTGGTTAGCACGGTACAGTGGCTCAGTGGTTAGGACGGCAATGCTGGGTTTCCTCCCACACTCCAAAGACTGATAGGGAATGTAGACTGTGAGCCCCAATGGGGACAGTGCTGATGCCTGTAAAGCAGTGGAAGTAATGGAGTGGTATAAGCAGAGCATAATAATAGTATTATTTATATATATTTCACCCCACATACACCTATATAAAGTCAGTCCTCTACTCTTATTCTTATAGCCATTCATCCATATATACAGAAGCATACACTCAGCCATATAAATGGGCTTATATACAGCCAGCCATCTCTATACCAACTCCTTACCCATCCTCATACACTTACCCCCAGGGACTCACTTCTATTACTACACCTGGTCACCACCCAGGGCATTCACCTCCATATCTTCACCCCTGGACACTCACCTCCATATCTTTACCCCTGGACACTCACCTCCATATCTTCACCCCTGGACACTCACCTCCATAGCTTCACCCCTGGGCATTCACCTCCATAGCTTCACCCCTGGGCCCTCACCTCCATATCTTCACCCCTGGGCATTCACCTCCATAGCTTCACCCCAGGGCATTCACCTCCATAGCTTCACCCCTGGGCATTCACCTCCATAGCTTCACCCCTGGGCATTCACCTCCATAGCTTCACCCCTGGGCATTTACCTCCATAGCTTCACACCTGGACTCTCACCTCCATATCTTCACCCCTAGACATTCACCTCCATAGCTTCACCCCTGGGCATTTACCTCCATAGCTTCACACCTGGACTCTCACCTCCATATCTTCACCCCTAGACATTCACCTCCATAGCTTCACCCCAGGGCACTCACCTCCATATCGTCACACCTGGACACTCACCTCCATAGCTTCACCCCTGGGCCCTCACCTCCATAGCTTCACCCCTGGGCCCTCACCTCCATATCTTCACCCCTGGACACTCACCTCCATAGCTTCACCCCTGGGCATTCACCTCCATAGCTTCACCCCTGGGCATTCACCTCCATAGCTTCACCCCTGGGCATTCACCTCCATAGCTTCACCCCTGGACACTCACCTCCATATCTTCACCCCTGGGCACTCACCTCCATATCTTCACACCTGGACTCTCACCTCCATATCTTCTCCCCTGGACACTCACCAACGTATCCTTACGCCTGGACACTCATCTCCATATCTTCACCCCTAGACATTCACCTCCATATCTTCACTCCTGGGCACTCACCTCCATATCCTCATGCCTGGACACTCACCTCCATAATCTTCACCCCTAGACTTTCACCTCCATAGCTTCACCCCAGGGCACTCACCTCTTTATCTTCACCCCTGGACCCTCACTTCTATATCTTCACTCCTGGACATTCACCTCCATATCGTTACACCTGGACTCTCACATCCATATCTTCACCCCAGGACATTCATCTTCTTATTTTTACTCCTGGACACTCACCTCCATATCTTCACCCCTGGACACTCACCTCCATATCGTTACACCTGGGCATTCACCTCCATATCTTTAACCCTGGACACTCATCTCCATATCATTACACCTGGACTCTCACGTCCATATCTTCACCCCTGGGCACTCACCTCCATAGCTTCACCCCTGGGCACTCACCTCCATAGCTTCACCCCTGGGCACTCACCTCCATAGCTTCACCCCTGGACACTCACCTCCATATCGTTACACCTGGGCACTCACCTCCATATCTTCACCTCTGGACACTCACCTCCATATCTTCACACCTGGACACTCACCTCCATAGCTTCACCCCTGGACACTCACCTCCATATCTTCACACCTGGACACTCACCTCCATAGCTTCACACCTGGACACTCACCTCCATATCTTCACCCCTGGACACTCACCTCCATAGCTTCACACCTGGACATTCACCTCCATATCTTCACCCCTGGACACTCACCTCCATATCGTTACACCTGGACACTCACCTCCATATCTTCACCCCTGGACACTCACCTCCATAGCTTCACACCTGGACATTCACCTCCATATCTTCACCCCTGGACACTCACCTCCATATCTTCACCCCTGGACACTCACCTCCATATCTTCACCCCTGGACACTCACCTCCATATCTTCACACCTGGACACTCACCTCCATATCTTCACACCTGGACACTCACCTCCATATCTTCACCCCTGGACACTCACCTCCATATCTTCACACCTGGACACTCACCTCCATATCTACACCCCTGGACACTCACCTCCATATCGTTACACCTGGGCATTCACCTCCATATCTTCACCCCTGGACACTCACCTCCATATCTTCACCCCTGGACACTCACCTCCATATCTTTAACCCTGGACACTCACCTCCATATCTTCACACCTGGACACTCACCTCCATATCTTCACCCCTGGACACTCACCTCCATATCGTTACACCTGGGCATTCACCTTCATATCTTCACCCCTGGACACTCACCTCCATATCTTCACCCCTGGGCATTCACCTCCATATCGTTACACCTGGGCATTCACCTCCATATCTTTAACCCTGGACACTCATCTCCATATCATTACACCTGGACACTCATCTCCATATCATTACACCTGGACTCTCACGTCCATATCTTCACCCCTGGGCACTCACCTCCATAGCTTCACCCCTGGGCACTCACCTCCATAGCTTCACCCCTGGGCACTCACCGCCATAGCTTCACCCCTGGACACTCACCTCCATATCGTTACACCTGGGCACTCACCTCCATATCTTCACCTCTGGACACTCACCTCCATATCTACACCCCTGGACACTCACCTCCATAGCTTCACCCCTGGACACTCACCTCCATATCTTCACACCTGGACACTCACCTCCATAGCTTCACACCTGGACACTCACCTCCATATCTTCACCCCTGGACACTCACCTCCATAGCTTCACACCTGGACATTCACCTCCATATCTTCACCCCTGGACACTCACCTCCATATCGTTACACCTGGACACTCACCTCCATATCTTCACCCCTGGACACTCACCTCCATAGCTTCACACCTGGACATTCACCTCCATATCTTCACCCCTGGACACTCACCTCCATATCTTCACCCCTGGACACTCACCTCCATATCTTCACCCCTGGACACTCACCTCCATATCTTCACCCCTGGACACTCACCTCCATATCGTTACACCTGGGCATTCACCTTCATATCTTCACCCCTGGGCATTCACCTCCATATCTTTAACCCTGGACACTCATTTCCATATCTTCACCCCTGGACACTCACCTCCATATCTTTAACCCTGGGCACTCACCTCCATATCGTTACACCTGGGCATTCACCTCCATATCTTTAACCCTGGGCATTCACCTCCATATCTTTAACCCTTGACACATCTTCTCCATATCGTTACACCTGGACATTCACCTCCATATCATTACACGTGGACTCTCACCTCCATATTTTAACTTTTGTCTAAGTCTTTCCTGAGCACCATGTTACACCCGTCACATAATACAGTAATACATTCTAGTTCTGTCTGAGGTTCTCTCCAGCTGATAATTAGTGCCAAATAATGAATGAAATAGCAATTTTAACAAAGAAACAAGTCGATAATCTCATCACACCTGAATATCACACACTAGTGTCACACCCGAGTATCACACCCGAGTATCACACCCGAGTATCACACCCGAGTATCACACCCGAGTATCACACCCGAGTATCACACATTAGTATCACACCCTACTATTAGATCCTAGTATCACACCCTTGTATCACACCCGAGTATCACACATTAGTATCACACCCTAGTATCACACCCTACTTTACACCCTAGTATCACACCAGATTATCACATCCTAGTATCACACTTTAGTATCACATCCTAGTATCACACATTAGTATCACACCCGAGTATCACACATTAGTATCACACCCGAGTATCACACCCTACTTTACATCCTAGTATCACACCCTTGTATCACAGCTGAGTATCACACCCTAGTATCACACCCGAGTATCACAGCTGAGTATCTGTGTTCCTGGTCACTTCTCTTTCTGAGAATCACACCGGGTGGAAGTTTGCGCAATTAATGATAAAGCGATGAAAAAGTGAATGTCGCATTGTACACAGACTGCAGGCATTGTGTTACCGCTGTATTAGAGAGGATCACATTAAATACTGATGACTCGATTATCACTAGATTACTGCAATATTAGAGTTATTTGACTTTATTAATAATAATACTTTGTACACGGTGAGATAATATCTAATAAATAATAATATCACAGTAATGAGACTTCTTATTATACACAGATTATATAATATAATCATCACTATTATATATCAGGGTGTGATCACACTGCAAATTATTACTATATTGCCATATATCAGACAGTTCTGGAAATCTATATTATTATATATTGGGGAATATTACATACAGATTATTATTATTAGTATTAGAGGATGTGCTGACTGTAACTGTATTATTATACATTAATAACCCTCAGAATTGTATAATATCAGAACACATAATAATAATGTAATATCGAATCTATAATAATCTTCTAATTAATGAAACACATTACTATAATGATTATCATATACATACTGAGAATAATAATCCTATAAATGTTTATTAGTTATAATGAGGGGGAAACACCAAAGCGTTCAGAATTACATTTATTACAGGTTCTGTATATTATATCTTATACGTGTAATTTACAAAAATATACAAAACATGTAAAAAATGTAAGATATCAGTTGTAATAAATATCTGTATATTATCTCTTACATTTATTACAGTTCTGTATATTATATATTATATTTATTACAGTTCTATATATTATATCTTACACTTATTACAGTTCTGTATATTATATCTTATATTTATTACACTTCTATATATTATATCTTATACTTATTACACTTCTATATATTATATCTTATATTTATTACAGTTCTGTATATTATATCTTATATTTATTATAGTTCTGTATATTATATCTTATATTTATTACACTTCTATATATTATATCTTATTTTTATTACACTTCTATATATTATATCTTATATTTATTACAGTTCTGTACATTATATCTTATATTTATTACAGTTCTGTATATTATATCCTATATTTATTACAGTTCTGTACATTATATCTTATATTTATTACAGTTCTGTACATTATATCTTATATTTATTACAGTTCTATATATTATATCTTGTATTTATTACACTTCTATATATTATATCTTATATTTATTACAGTTCGTAGTATTATATCTTATATTTACTACAGTTCTATATAATATATCTTATATTTATTACAGTTCTGTATATTATATCTTATATTTATTACAGTTCTGTACATTATATATTATATTTGTTACAGTTCTGTATATTATATCTTATATTTATTACAGTTCTGTATATTATATCTTATATTTATTACAGTTCTGTATATTATATCTTATATTTATTACAGTTTTGTAGATTATATCTTATATTTATTACAGTTCTGTACATTATATTTTACATTTATTACACTTCTATATATTATATCTTATGTTTCTTACAGTTCTGTATATTATATCTTATATTTATTACAGTTCTGTATATTATATCTTATATTTATTACACTTCTATATATTATATCTTATATTTATTACAGTTCTGTACATTATATCTTATATTTATTACAGTTTTGTATATTATATCCTATATTTATTACAGTTCTGTACATTATATCTTATATTTATTACACTTCTATATATTATATCTTATATGTATTACAGTTCTGTACATTATATCTTATATTTATTACACTTATATATATTATATCTTATATTTATTACAGTTCTGTATATTATATCTTATATTTATTACACTTCTATATATTATATCTTACATTTATTACAGTTCTGTACATTATATCTTATATTTATTACAGTTTTGTATATTATATCCTATATTTATTACAGTTCTGTACATTATATCTTATATTTATTACACTTCTATATATTATATCTTATATGTATTACAGTTCTGTACATTATATCTTATATTTATTACACTTCTATATATTATATCTTATATTTATTACAGTTCTGTATATTATATCTTACATTTATTACAGTTCTGTATATTATATCTTACATTTATTACAGTTCTGTATATTATATCTTACATTTATTACAGTTCGTAGTATTATATCTTATATTTATTACAGTTCTATATAATATATCTTATATTTATTACAGTTCTGTACATTATATTTTACATTTATTACACTTCTATATATTATATCTTATATTTATTACAGTTCTGTACATTATATCTTATATTTATTACACTTCTATATATTATATCTTATATTTATTACAGTTCTGTATATTATATCTTATATTTATTATAGTTCTGTATATTATATCTTATATTTATTACACTTCTATATATTATATCTTATTTTTATTACACTTCTATATATTATATCTTATATTTATTACAGTTCTGTACATTATATCTTATATTTATTACAGTTCTGTACATTATATCTTATATTTATTACAGTTCTGTATATTATATCTTATATTTATTACAGTTCTATATAATATATCTTATATTTATTACAGTTCTATATAATATATCTTATATTTCTTATATTTCTTATTTCTATATAATATATCTTATATTTCTTACAGTTCTGTACATTATATCTTATATTTATTACAGTTCTGTACATTATATCTTATATTTATTACAGTTCTGTATATTATATCTTATATTTATTACACTTCTATATATTATATCTTATATTTATTACAGTTCTGTATATTATATCTTATATTTATTACACTTCTATATATTATATCTTATATTTATTACAGTTCTGTACATTATATCTTATATTTATTATAGTTCTGTATATTATATCTTATATTTATTATAGTTCTGTATATTATATCTTATATTTATTACACTTCTATATATTATATCTTATATTTATTACAGTTCTGTATATTATATCTTATATTTATTATAGTTCTGTATATTATATCTTATATTTATTACACTTCTATATATTATATCTTATATTTATTACAGTTCTGTATATTATATCTTATATTTATTATAGTTTTGTATATAATATCTTATACTTATTACACTTCTATATATTATATCTTATTTTTATTACACTTCTATATATTATATCTTATATTTATTACAGTTCTGTACATTATATCTTATATTTATTACAGTTCTGTACATTATATCTTATATTTATTACAGTTCTGTACATTATATCTTATATTTATTACAGGTTCTATATATTATATCTTACATTTACTACAGTTCTTTTTATTATATCTTATATTTATTGAAATTCTGTATATTATATCTTACATTTATTACAGTTCGTAGTATTGTATCTTATATTTATTACAGTTCTATATAATATATCTTATATTTATTACAGTTCTGTACATTATATTTTACATTTATTACACTTCTATATATTATATCTTATATTTATTACAGTTCTGTACATTATATCTTATATTTATTACACTTCTATATATTATATCTTATATTTATTACAGTTCTGTATATTATATCTTATATTTATTATAGTTCTGTATATTATATCTTATATTTATTACACTTCTATATATTATATCTTATTTTTATTACACTTCTATATATTATATCTTATATTTATTACAGTTCTGTACATTATATCTTATATTTATTACAGTTCTGTACATTATATCTTATATTTATTACAGTTCTGTATATTATATCTTATATTTATTACAGTTCTATATAATATATCTTATATTTCTTATATTTCTTATTTCTATATAATATATCTTATATTTCTTACAGTTCTGTACATTATATCTTATATTTATTACAGTTCTGTACATTATATCTTATATTTATTACAGTTCTGTATATTATATCTTATATTTATTACACTTCTATATATTATATCTTATATTTATTACAGTTCTGTATATTATATCTTATATTTATTACACTTCTATATATTATATCTTATATTTATTACAGTTCTGTACATTATATCTTATATTTATTACACTTCTATATATTATATCTTATATTTATTATAGTTCTGTATATTATATCTTATATTTATTACACTTCTATATATTATATCTTATATTTATTACAGTTCTGTATATTATATCTTATATTTATTATAGTTCTGTATATAATATCTTATACTTATTACACTTCTATATATTATATCTTATATTTATTACAGTTCTGTATATTATATCTTATATTTATTATAGTTCTGTATATTATATCTTATATTTATTACACTTCTATATATTATATCTTATATTTATTACAGTTCTGTATATTATATCTTATATTTATTATAGTTCTGTATATAATATCTTATACTTATTACACTTCTATATATTATATCTTATTTTTATTACACTTCTATATATTATATCTTATATTTATTACAGTTCTGTACATTATATCTTATATTTATTACAGTTCTGTACATTATATCTTATATTTATTACAGTTCTGTACATTATATCTTATATTTATTACAGGTTCTATATATTATATCTTACATTTACTACAGTTCTTTTTATTATATCTTATATTTATTGAAATTCTGTATATTATATCTTACATTTATTACAGTTCTGTACATTATATCTTATATTTATTACACTTCTGTATATTATATCTTACCTTTATTACAGGTCCTATATATTATATCTTATATTTATTACAGTTCTGTATATTATATCTTAGATTTGTTATAGGTCCTGTATATTATATATTACATATATAATATCATACATTTGTAACACGTCCTCTATATTATATTCTACATTTATTACAGTTCTGTATATTACTGAATATCTTACATTTATTACACATCCTCTATATTTTATCTTATATTTATTACAGGTCCTGTATATTACAGTATATCTTACATATATTACAGTTCTGTATATTATATCTTACATTTATTACAGGTCCTGTATATTATATCTTACATTTATTACACCCTCTGTATATTATATATTACATTTACTACAGTTCTATATATTATATATTACATTAATTTAACTTCATATATGTCTTACATTTATTACAGTTCGGTATATTATATCTTATATTTATTACAGGTCCTGTATATTATATATTACATTTATTACAGTTTTTAATATTATATTTTACATTTAATACAGTCTTTGTATATTATATCTTAAGTATATTACACATCCTATATATTATATCCTGCATTTTTTACATCCTGTATATTATATCTCACAGTTATTTCATGTCATGTATATTATGTTTTACATTTATTACACCTCCTGGGTATATTTGTTATACTCTTTGTATATTATATTTACATATATTACAGTTCTGTATATTATGTCTTACATTTACTACACATCCTATACATTATATCTTACATTTGTTACACGTCCTGTATATTATATATTACATTTATCACAGTTCTGTATATTAGATCTTATATTTATTACATGTCCTATATATTATGTCTTACATTTATAACATGTTATATTTGTTATCTATTCTGTTACAATGTATATCATGATGATTATCTGGGGGTTCAGTTCTTTCTCACCAGCACTGGGCCCTAGTGTATAGATATTGGGGTGCGGGATGTGTAGATATTGGGGTGCAGAATGTATAGATATTGGGGTGCGGGATGTGTAGATATTGGGGTGCAGGAGGTGTAGGTATTAGGGGTGCGGGATGTGTAGATATTGGGGTGCGGGATGTGTAGATATTGGGGTGCGGGATGTGTAGATATTGGGGTGCGGGATGTGTAGATATTGGGGTGCGGGATGTGTAGATATTGGGGTGCGGGATGTGTAGATATTGGGGTGCGGGATGTGTAGATATTGGGGTGCGGGATGTGTAGATATTGGGGTGCGGGATGTGTAGATATTGGGGTGCAGGATGTGTAGATATTGGGGTGCGGAATGTGTAGATATTGGGGTGCGGGATGTGTAGATATTGGGGTGCGGGATGTGTAGATATTGGGGTGCGGGATGTGTAGATATTGGGGTGCGGGATGTGTAGATATTGGGGTGCGGGATGTGTAGATATTGGGGTGCGGGATGTGTAGATATTGGGGTGCGGGATGTGTAGATATTGGGGTGCGGGATGTGTAGATATTGGGGTGCGGGATGTGTAGATATTGGGGTGCGGGATGTGTAGATATTGGGGTGCGGGATGTGTAGATATTGGGGTGCGGGATGTGTAGATATTAATGGTTCAGGATGTGTAGATATTGGGGTGCGGGATGTATAGATATTGGGGTGCGGGATGTGTAGATATTGGGGTGCGGGATGTGTAGATATTGGGGTGCGGGATGTGTAGATATTAATGGTTCAGGATGTGTAGATATTGGGGTGCGGGATGTGTAGATATTGGGGTGCGGGATGTGTAGATATTGGGGTGCGGGATGTGTAGATATTGGGGTGCGGGATGTGTAGATATTGGGGTGCAGAATGTGTAGATATTGGGGTGCGGGATGTGTAGATATTGGGGTGCGGGATGTGTAGATATTGGGGTGCGGGATGTGTAGATATTGGGGTGCGGGATGTGTAGATATTGGGGTGCGGGATGTGTAGATATTGGGGTGCGGGATGTGTAGATATTAATGGTTCAGGATGTGTAGATATTGGGGTGCGGGATGTGTAGATATTGGGGTGCGGGATGTGTAGATATTGGGGTGCGGGATGTGTAGATATTGGGGTGCGGGATGTGTAGATATTGGGGTGCGGGATGTGTAGATATTGGGGTGCGGGATGTGTAGATATTGGGGTGCAGGATGTGTAGATATTGGGGTGCGGGATGTGTAGATATTGGGGTGCGGGATGTGTAGATATTGGGGTGCGGGATGTGTAGATATTGGGGTGCGGGATGTGTAGATATTGGGGTGCGGGATGTGTAGATATTGGGGTGCGGGATGTGTAGATATTGGGGTGCAGGATGTGTAGATATTGGGGTGCGGGATGTGTAGATATTGGGGTGCGGGATGTGTAGATATTGGGGTGCAGAATGTGTAGATATTGGGGTGCAGGATGTGTAGATATTGGGGTGCGGGATGTGTAGATATTAATGGTTCAGGATAATGTCCCCAGCTCTGCAGTAGTGAGGGGTCTACATGTCACTATGGCGGGCAGATGGGGTACATCTTGGGTATGTGATGCCATTGCTGATCAACTGGATTTACCCTTCCAGATGCCAAAGGCTCTATCCGGGAGATCATTCTGCCAAAGGGGCTGGACCTGGACCGACCCAAACGGACCCGAACATCGTTCACAGCGGAGCAGCTCTATAGGCTGGAGATGGAGTTCCAAAGGTGTCAGTATGTGGTTGGCCGTGAGCGGACAGAACTGGCCCGGCAGCTGAACCTCTCTGAAACCCAGGTACCGAAAACACCGCTATACATTATAGTGCTAGATACCCCCTGCCTGTATTATATGTATAAATATATATTATATACATCACCTACGGCCTGTAATATATTATATTCATTACATCCTACCAGTATTATATGCATAAATATATACAGTGAAGGAAATAAATATTTGATCCCTTGCTGATTCTGTAAGTTTGCCCACTGACAAAGACATGAACAGTCTATAATTTGAAGGGTCGGTTCATTTTAACATTGAGAGATAGAATATCAAAAATAAAATCCAGAAAATCACATTGTATACATTATATAAATGTATTTGCATTTTGTAGTGAGAAATAAGTATTTCATCCCTCTGGCAAACAAGACTTAATACTTGGTGGTAAAACCCTTGTTGGCAAGCCCAGCAGTCAGATGTTTTTTGTAGTTGATGATGAGGTTTGCGCACATGTCAGGAGGAATTTTGGTCCACTCCTCTCTGCAGATCATCTCTAAATCATTAAGATTTGAGGCTGTCGCTTGGCAACTCGGAGCTTCATCTCCCTCCATATGGTTTCTATGGGATTAAGGTCTGGAGACTGGCTAGGCCACTCCCTGACCTTAATGTGCTTCTTTTTGAGCCACTCCTTTGTGGCCTTGGCTGTATGTTTCGGGTCATTGTCTTGCTGGAAGACTCAGCCACGACCCATTTTTAATGTTCTGGCGGAGGGAAGGAGATTGTCACTCAGGATTTTACAGTATGTGGCTCCATCCATTCTCCCATTGATGCGGTGAAGTAGTCCTGTGCCCTTGGCAGAGAAATACCCCCAAAACATAATGTTTCCACCTCCATGCTTGACAGTGGGGATGGTGTCCTTTGGGTCTTAGGCAGCATTTCTCTTCCTCCAAATACGGTGAGTTGAGTTAATGCCAAAGAGCTCAGTTTTTGTCTCATCTGACCACAGCACCTTCTCCTAATCCCTCACAGAATCCTCCACGTGTTCATTGTTAAACTTCAGATGGGTCTGCACATGTGCCTTCTGGAGCAGCGGGACCTTGCGGCACTGCTGGATTGTAAATCTTTATTGTGTAATGTGTTATCAATTGTTTTCTTAGTGAATATGGTCCCAGCTGCCAAGTTCCCCCGGTGCAGTTTTATCTTATCTCTCACCTTCCTCATGATCAAGGATACCCCACGAGGTGAGATTTTGCAAGGTGCCCCAGATCGATGCCGATTGACAGTCACTTTGTATTTCTTCCATTTTCTTACTATTGTACCAACAGTTGTCTCCTTCTCACCCAGCGTCTTACTTATGGTTTTGTAGCCCATTCCAGCTTTGTGCAGGTCTATGATCTTGTTCCTGACATCCTTAGAAAGCTCTTTGGTCTTGCCCATGTTGTAGGGGTTAGAGTCTGACTGATTGAGTATGTGGACAGGAGTCTTATATAAAGGTGACTATTAGTGTTGAGCATTCCGATACCGAGTTCCGATATTTTTGTGATATCGGGAATCGGTATCGGGATTAAGATTCATGTTTAAAATAAAGAATAAAAATAAAAAATATTATTATACTCACCCTCGGACGCGCCCTGGTTGTTACCGCTGCAATCGCCATGATTCCCTTCCTAAGAATGAGCTCGTTAAGGACCTTCGATGACGTCGCGGCTTGTGATTGGTCGCGTGAGCGTTCACATGACACTACCGCGACCAATCACAAGCCGCGACGTCATCAAAGGTCCTTAACGCGCTCATTTTTAGGAAGGGAATCATGGCGGTTGCAGCGGTGACAACCAGGGCGCGTCCGAGGGTGAGTATAACAATATTTTTTATTCTTTATTTCACACATGAATATGGATCCCAGGGCCTGAAGAAGAGTTTCCTCTCCTTCAGACCCTGGCAACCATACAGGATACCTTCCGATATTTGTGTCCCATTGACTTGTATTGGTATCGGATATCGGTATCGGCGATATCCGATATTTTTCGAATATCGGCCGATACCATCTGATACCGATACTTTCAAATATCGGACGGTATCGCTCAACACTAATGACTATGTAAGACAGCGGTCTATAATGCAGGTAATGAGTTGATTAGGAGTCTAACTGGTCTGTAGGAGCCAGAACTCTGGTTGGTAGGGGATCAAATACTTATTTCTCACTGCAAGATGCAAATAAATGTATATAATTTATAAAATGTGATTTTCTGGATTTTATTTTTGATATTCTATCTCTCAATGTTAAAATTAACCGACCCTTAAAATTATAGACTGTTCATGTCTTTGTCAGTGGGCAAACTTACAAAATCAGCAAGGGATCAAATACTTATTCCCTTCACTTTATTATATGCATCACCTCCTGCATGTGTTATATACAGTGGGTGCAGAAAGTATTCAGACCCCTTTAAATTTTTCATTCTTTGTTTCATTAGAGCCATTTGGTAAATTCAATAAAGTTCATTTTTTCTCATTAATGTTCACTGTGCCCCCATCTTGACTGAAAAAAACAGAAATGTAGAAATTTTTGCTAATTTATTAAAAAAGTAAACCTGAACTATCCCATGGCCATAAGTCTTCAGCCCCTTTGCTCAGTATTGGGTAGAAGCCCCTTTTGAGCTCGTACAGCCATGAGTCTTCTTGGGAATGATACAAGTTTTTCCACCCCTGGATTTGGGGATCCTCGGCCATTCTTCCTTGCAGATCCTCTCCAGTTCCTCAGGTTGGATGGTGAACGTTGGTGGACGCCATTTTCAGGTCTCTCCAGAGATGCTCCATTGGGTTTAGGTCAGGGCTCTGGTTGGGCCGGTCAGGAATGGTCACAGAGTTGTTCTGAAGCCGCTCCTTTGTTATTTTAGCTGTGTGCTTAGGGTCATTGTCTTGTTGGAAGGTGAACCTTCGGCCAAGTCTGAGGTCCAGAGCCTCTGGAAGAGGTTTTCATCCAGGATATCTCTGTACTTGGCCGCATTCATGTTTCCTTCAATGACAACCAGTCGTCCTGTCCCTGCAGCTGAAAAACACCCCATAGCATGATGCTGCCATCACCATGCTTCACTGTTGGGATTGTATTGGGCAGGTGATGAGCAGGGCCTGGTTTTCTCCACACATACTGCTTAGAATTATCACTAAAAAGGTCTATCTTCATCTCATCAGACCAGAGAATCATATTTCTCATAGTCTGGGAGTCCTTCATGTGTTTTTTTAGTAAACTCTATGCAGCTTTCATATGTCTTGCACTGAGGAGAGGTTTCCGTCGGGCCACTCTGCCATAAAGGCCCGACTGGTGGAGGCTGCAGTGATAGGTGACTTTGTGGAACTTTCTCCCATCTCCCTACTGCATCTCTGGAGCTCAGCCACAGTGATCTTGGGGATCTTCTTTACCTCTCACCAAGGCTCTTCTCCCACGATTGCTCAGTTTGGCTGGACGGCCAGGTCTAGGAAGACTTCTGGTGGTCCCAAACTTCTTCCATTTAAGGATTATGGAGGCCACTGTGCTCTTAGGAACCTTGAGTCCTGCAGAAATTCTGCTGTAACCTTGGCCAGATCTGTGCCTTGCCACAATTCTGTCTCTGAGCTCCTTGGCCAGTTCCTTTGGCCTCATGATTCTCCTTTGGTCTGACATGCACTGTGAGCTGTGAGGTCTTATATAGACAGGTGTGCGCCGCTCCAAATCAAGTCCTATCAGTGTAATTACACACAGCTGGGCTCCAATGAAGGAGAAGAACCATCTCAAGGAGGATCACAAGGAAATGGACAGCTTGGGACTTATATATGAGAGTCTGAGCAAAGGGTCTGAATAATTATGAGTCTGACCATGTGATATTTCAGTTTCTCTTTTTTATTAAACTTGCAAAAATTTCTAAATTTCTGTTTTTTTTCAGTCAAGATGGGGTGCAGAGTGAACATTAATGAGAAAAAATGAACTTTTTTGAATTTAGAAAATGGCTGCAAAACATTAGTAAAATGTAAATTGCTCTTTTATTCTATAAACTACTGACAACATGTCTCCAAAGTTCCAAGCAATAATTTTATTTTTTTTTCTGAAAGTGAGAAATTCTTCTTCTTAATATTATTATTATAGCGCTATTATTATTTATTCCATGGCGCTTTACATGTGAGGAGGGGTATACATAATAAAAAACAAGTACAATAATCTTGAACAATACAAGTCACAACTGGTACAGGAGGAGAGAGGACCCTGCCCTCGAAGGCTCACTATCTACAAGGGATGGGTGAGGATACAGGAGGAGAGAGGACCCTGCCCGCGAGGGCTCACAATCTACAAGGGATGGGGGAGGATACAGGAGGAGAGAGGACCCTGCCCGCGAGAGCTCACAATCTACAAGGGATGGGTGAGGATACAGGAGGAGAGAGGACCCTGCCCTCGAGGGCTCACAGTCTACAAGGGATGGGTGAGGATACAGGAGGAGAGAGGACCCTGCCCGCGAGGGCTCACAATCTACAAGGGATGGGTGAGGGTACAGGAGGAGAGAGGACCCTGCCCGCGAGGGCTCACAATCTACAAGGGATGGGTGAGGATACAGGAGGAGAGGGGACCCTGCCCGCGAGGGCTCACAATCTACAAGGGATGGGTGAGGGTACAGGAGGAGAGAGGACCCTGCCCGCGAGGGCTCACAATCTACAAGGGATGGGTGAGGATACAGGAGGAGAGGACCCTGCCCTCGAGGGCTCACAATCTACAAGGGATGGGTGAGGATACAGGAGGAGAGAGGACCCTGCCCTCGAGGGCTCACGATCTACAAGAGATGGGTGAGGATACAGGAGGAGAGGACCCTGCCCGCGAGGGCTCACAATCTACAAGGGATGGGTGAGGATACAGGAGAGAGGACCCTGCCCGCGAGGGCTCACAATCTACAAGGGATGGGTGAGGATACAGGAGGAGAGAGGACCCTGCCCGCGGGGGCTCACAATCTAAAATGGATGGGTGAGGATACAGGAGGAGAGAGGACCCTGCCCGTGAGCGCTCACAATCTACAAGGGATGGGTGAGGATACAGGAGGAGAGAGGACCCTGCCCGCGGGGGCTCACAATCTAAAATGGATGGGTGAGGATACAGGAGGAGCGAGGACCCTGCCCACGAGGGCTCACAATCTACAAGGGATGGGTGAGGATACAGGAGGAGAGGACCCTGCCCGCGAGGGCTCACAATCTACAAGGGATGGGTGAGGATACAGGAGGAGAGAGGACTCTGCCTGCGAGGGCTCACAATCTACAAGGGATGGGTGAGGATACAGGAGGAGAGAGGACCCTGCCTGCGAGGGCTCACAATCTACAAGGGATGGGTGAGGATACAGGAGGAGAGAGGACCCTGCCCGTGAGGGCTCACAATCTACAAGGGATGGGTGAGGATACAGGAGAGAGGACCCTGCCCGCGAGGGCTCACAATCTACAAGGGATGGGTGAGGATACAGGAGGAGAGAGGACCCTGCCCGCGAGGGCTCACAATCTACAAGGGATGGGTGAGGATACAGGAGGAGAGAGGACCCTGCCTGCGAGGGCTCACAATCTACAATGGATGGGTGAGGATACAGGAGGAGAGAGGACCCTGCCCGTGAGGGCTCACAATCTACAAGGGATGGGTGAGGATACAGGAGGAGAGAGGACCCTGCCCGCGAGGGCTCACAATCTAAAATGGATGGGTGAGGATACAGGAGGAGAGAGGACCCTGCCCACGAGGGCTCACAATCTACAAGGGATGGGTGAGGATACAGGAGGAGAGAGGACCCTGCCCGCGAGGGCTCACAATCTACAAGGGATGGGTGAGGATACAGGAGGAGAGAGGACCCTGCCCGCGAGGGCTCACAGTCTACAAGGGATGGGTGAGGATACAGGAGAGGACTCTGCCCTCGAGGGCTCACAATCTACAAGGGATGGGTGAGGATACAGGAGGAGAGAGGACCCTGCCCGCGAGGGCTCACAATCTACAATGGATGGGTGAGGATACAGGAGGAGAGAGGACCCTGCCCGCGAGGGCTCACAATCTACAAGGGATGGGTGAGGATACAGGAGGAGAGAGGATCCTGCCCGCGAACGCTCACAATCTACAAGGGATGGGTGAGGATACAGGAGGAGAGAGGACCCTGCCCGCGAGGGCTCACAATCTACAAGGGATGGGTGAGGATACAGGAGGAGAGAGGACCCTGCCCGCGAGGGCTCACAATCTACAAGGGATGGGTGAGGATACAGGAGGAGAGAGGACCCTGCCCGCGAGGGCTCACAATCTACAATGGATGTGTGAGGATACAGGAGAAGAGAGGACCCTGCCCGCGAGGGCTCACAATCTACAAGGGATGGGTGAGGATACAGGAGGAGAGAGGACCCTGTCCGGAAGGGCTCACAATCTACAAGGGATGGGTGAGGATACAGTAGGTGAGGATAGAGCTGGTCATGCAGCGGTTTGGTCAATCGGTGGTTACTGCAGGTTGTAGGCTTGTCGGAAGAGGTGGGTCTTCAGGTTCTTTTTGAAGGTTTCGATGGTAGGTGAGAGTCTGATGTGTTGTGGTAGAGAGTTCCAGAGTAGGGGTGATATGCGAGAGAAATCTTGTATGCAATTGTGGGAAGAGGAGATAAGAGGGGAGTAGAGAAGGAGATCTTGTGAGGATCGGAGGTTGCGTGCAGGAAAGTACCAGGAGACGAGGTCACAGATGTATGGAGGAGACAGGTTGTGGATGGCTTTGTACGTCATGGTTAGGGTTTTGTACTGGAGTCTCTGGGTGATGGGGAGCCAGTGAAGTAATTGACAGAGGGTAGAGGCCGGGGTATAGCGGGGGGACAGGTGGATTAGTCAGGCAGCAGAGTTTAGAATAGATTAGAGGGGTGCGAGAGTGTTAGAGGGGAGGCCACAGAGCAGGAGGTTACAGTAGTCGAGGCGGGAGATGATGAGGGCATGGACTAGGGTTTTTGCAGATTCTTGGTTTAGGAATAATAATAATAATAATAATAATAATTTTATTTATATAGCGCCAACATATTCCGCAGCGCTTTACAAATTATAGAGGGGACTTGTACAGACAATAGACATTACAGCATAACAGAAATACAGTTCAAAACAGATACCAGGAGGAGTGAGGGCCCTGCTCGCAAGCTTACAAACTATGGGGAAAAGGGGAGACACGAGAGGTGGATGGTAACAATTGCTTTAGTTATTCGGACCAGCTATAGTGTAAGGCTCAGGTGTTCATGTAAAGCTGCATGAACCAGTTACCTGCCTAAGTATGTAGCAGTACAGACACAGAGGGCTAATACTGCATAAAGTGTATGAGAACATGATGCGAGGAACCTTTTTATAAATAGGCCACACAGGGATCGTTAGGTTAATGCATTGAGGCGGTAGGCCAGTCTGAACAAATGAGTTTTTAGGGCACGCTTAAAACTGTGGGGATTGGGGATTAATCGTATTAACCTAGGTAGTGCATTCCAAAGAATCGGCGCAGCACGTGTAAAGTCTTGGAGACGGGAGTGGGAGGTTCTGATTATTGAGGATGCTAACCTGAGGTCATTAGCGGAGCGGAGGGCACGGGTAGGGTGGTAGACTAAGGAATGTACGGATCCGTGAAATATTTTTTAGTTGAAGGCGGCAGGAAGTGGAAAGGGCTTGGATATGTGGTTTGAAGGAGAGATCAGCGTCAAGGATTACCCCGAGGCAGCGAGCTTGTGGGACTGGGGAGAGTGGGCAGCCATTTACTGTAATGGATAGGTGCGTTGGGGGGGTCGCGTGAGATGGGGGAAAGATGATGAATTCTGTTTTGTCCATGTTAAGTCTCAGAAATCTAAAGGAGAAGAAGGATGAAATAGCAGACATTCATTGAGGGATTCTGGTTAGTAGGGTGGTGATATCTGGCCAAGAGATGTAGATCTGTGTGTCATCAGCATAGAGATGATACTAAAAGCCATGAGATTCTATGAGCTGTCCCAGGCCAAAGGTGTAAATGGAGAAGAGCAGGGGCCCTAGGACTGAACCTTGCGGGACTCCGACAGATAGGGGGCAAGGTGAGGAGGTGGTGTGTGAGTGGGAGACACTGAATGTCCGGTCTGTTGGGTATGATGAGATCCAGGATAGGGCCAAGTCTGTAATGCCAAGGGATGAGAGGGTCTGTAGTAATAGGGAATGGTCCACTGTGTCAAAGGCAGAGGACAGGTCCAAGAGGAGGAGGACAGAGTAGTGTTGCTTGCTCTTGGCGGTTAAGAGGTCATTGGTGACCTTTGTAATGGCAGTTTCAGTGGAGTGGTGTGACCGGAAGCCAGATTGTAAGCGGTCGAAGAGGGAGCAAGAAGAGAGATGGGAGGACAGTTCAAGATGGACGTGTTGTTCCAGTAGTTTGGAGGCATAGGGCAGAAGTGATATAGGGCTTTTTGAGGATAGGCGTGATTGAGGCATGTTTAAAGCTTGAGGGGAAAAAACAGTTGTTAGTGATAGGTTGAAGAGATGGGTAGGGGTTGGGATGAAGACTGTGGTGAGGTTTGGGATGAAGTGGGATGGGATCGGGTCAAGTGCACAGGTGGTGAGATGCGATCTTGAGAGTAGAGTGGAGAGTTGATCTTCTGTAATGGTGGAGAAGTTGGTTTTGGAGGTGGAGGCTGGGAAGTCGGGAGGAAGGGCTCTGGGGGTTGTTGACCAAAACTGTCACTGATGTTATCAATCTTCTGCTGGAAAAATGAGGCAAAGTCTTCAGCTGAGATGAGTGGGGAGGGAGGAGGTGCTGGGGGACAGAGGAGAGAATTGAAGGTGTTGAATAACTGTTTAGGGTTGTGAGACAGGGAGAATATGAGAGATGAGAAGTAGGTTTGTATAGCTGTGGCGAGTGTGGCCTTGAAAGTAGTGAAGGACTGTTTGAATGCGATGAAGTGCTCGTTGGAGTGGGATCTTTCCCATCTCCGCTCAGCAGCCCTGGAAAATCGCCTCAGTTCTTTGGTCAGGCTGGTGTGCCAGGGCTGTCTGTTGATTTTACGAGCTTTGGTATGTGTAACTGGGGCAGCAGATTCCAAAGCTACAACTATTGTGATGTTATATAGAGCGGCAGCGTCATCCGCATTGTGTAGTGAACATATGTCTGTGAGATGGAGGAGGGATTCAGAGAGTGAGTGTAGATCAAGGTGTTTAAGATTTCTGCGAGGGTGTGAAAGTTTGTGGGGTGGGGATTGTAGACATGGAGTGGAGAGGGAAGAGAATGTGAGTAGGTTGTGGTCAGAAAGAGGAAGAGGTGAGTTAGAGAGGTTAGATAGGGAGCAGAGGCGGGTGAAGATGAGGTCCAGTGTGTGACCATCTTTGTGGGTGGCTGTAGGAGACCATTGAGTGAGGCCAAAGAAGGAAGTGAGAGATAGAAGTTTAGTGGCAGCTGAGAGAGAAGTGTCAATGGGGATGTTGAAGTCGCCCAAGATGATAGTAGGGATGTCCGTGGAAAGGAAATGAAGTAGCCAGGTGGTGAAGTGGTCAAAGAAGGTGGTGGCTGTCCCTGGGGGGGCAGTAGATGACAGCCAGTTGGAGGTTGGACGGGGAGTAGATGCGCACAGAGTGCACCTCAAAGGAAGGAAGGGTAACAGAGGGTGGCAGTGGGATTGGGGTGAAGCAGCAGTTATTTGACAGAAAACCAACTCCTCCACCATGCTTGCTGCTGGGGCGGGGTGTGTGAGAAAGGTGGAAGCTGCCATACGAAAGTGCAGCAAGAGAGGCTGTGTCAGAAGGGGTGAGCCAGGTTTCGGTGATGGCGAGGAAGGAAAGTTTGGTAGTAACAAAAAGATCATGGATGTAGGAGAGCTTGTTGCAGACAGAGTGAGCGTTCCACAGAGCTCCTGTTAGTGGGACTGGGGAAGCGGGGGCTGGGTGAATGGGTATAAGGTTAGAGAGGTTACAGAAGGTTGTGATAGATTGTGGATGGGAGGTAGAACTGACTGTGGGAATGTGGTGAGGAGGACCAGGATTTGGAGCGATATCACCAGCAGTGAGAAGCAGCAGAGAAAGTGTTAGCAGGTGGGAGCAGGAGAGGACATGAGGTGGCTGTCTGTGCTTGGAGACAGATGATTGTATGTTAAGGAACAGTTCAGAGGAGGAGGTGAGGTGGATGGGGAGGATTGAAGAAGAGATGAACAGTTCCTTACTTGGTGTGGGGATTAGGGGAGTTTGCATAAAGTGAAGGATTATAGGGGTGAAAGTGAAAACAAACAGAAACATTGTTTACAGTGACTGGCCAGTTACCTTCAGTTCCCTTCTGGTTCAATTCTGGTTTTAATTCTACAGTAATCTTCACACTGGTCAAGATAATAAAAAATGCATTGCTTGCAGACCTCAAATAATGAAAAAAACAAGTTCATAATCATTTAAAAAGAACAATACTAATGTTTTACCCCAGGAAGAGTTCAGAAATCAATATTGTGTGGAATAACCATGATTGTTAATCCCGGCTTTCCTGCGTCTCGGCAGCTTTCCTCCAGTCTCTCACACGGCTCCTGGGTGACCTTATGCCTCTCCTGGTACAATAATGTCAGCCGTTCTTTTCTGTTTGATGGCTGGTGACTCTCCATCATCCTCCTGATTACATTCCAGAGGTTTTCAGTGGGTTCAGGTCTGGAGATTGGGCGGCCATGACAGGGATGTGATGTGGTGGTCTCTTAATATTTGCCAGAGCTGTATATATACGGTATATATATATATATATATACATATATATATATATATATATATATATATATATATATATATATATACTTATATATATATTATATACATCACCTCCTATCTGTCTCATAATATGCATTATATATATCACCCTTGCCTATATTATTGTCAGGAAAACATGAATTATCTTCCATTGGCTTCTAAGTGGTTGTCGTCCAACTTTATGACAATTAATGGTCCTGACAAATATTTGGGCACTAATTCATCAAAACATTTTCGTCACATTGGGTAAAATAGTTTTGCAACATTTGGCGTATTCATGCAAGTTTTATCCGTTCACCTCAACACCATCGGAGCTACCGCAACCCTCGACCTACTGTCTCCTTCCCCACCATCCTGTAGAATGTAAGCCCGCGGGGGCAGGGTCCTCGCCCCTCTGTATCAGTCTGTCATTGTTAGTTTGTTTACTGTCAGTGATATTTGTATTTTGATGTAACCCCTTCTCATGTACAGCACCATGGAATTAATGGTGCTATATAAATAATAATAATAATAATTGTCTGGAGACACAAGCAGAGCTGACTCCTCCGATCATGGGATTCTGTAGGACCAAATCCTTCATGCAGCCCCTCTCCGCCTCTGTCAATTTCCACCTCCACTCCCTTCAGGCAGATGGTCAGCTTTGGAATGCGATTTTCATTGCCTGCTAGGACTAGCAGAGCTGAATGTGTTTCCCCCAAAAAATCTCTTTGTCCTTTAAGGACAACATCTGCAAAGAGTTTGTATGTTCTCTCCGTGTTTGCGTGGGTTTCCTCTGGGCACTCCGGTTTCCTCCCACATTCCAAAAGACATACTGATAGGGAATTTAGATTGTGAGCCCCAACGGGGACAGCGATGATAATGTGTGCAAAACTGTAAAGCGCTGCGGAATATGTTAGGGCTATATAAAAATAAAGATTATTATTATTTATTATTAAGTCAAGCACTCAAAGTCGAATTCAATAAAACACATTAATCCCAGACACATGAAAATTTAGGTTTCCAGGATCTGGGCACTTGGTGTTACATATGGCAGCATTTTGCAGCATTTAGGGTCATCAAAAACCTGGGAAATTAATTTCTGCCCACCAGAAAATCTCATACATATCGTGTTTGGACTCTAAAGAATGGTAAAATTGCAGGGGAAAAATAATGCCAATATCGCTGGCCTATGAGCTTCAAGGCCAAAGATATGAAGAAAATAATAATAATAATAATCTTTATTTATATAGCGCCAACATATTCCGCAGCGCTTTACAGTTTAACAGTTTCAAACACCACAGACATAAGTAACAATGTTAACAATACAATAATTAAAGGTAAATAAAACGACCCTGCTCGTCAGAGCTTACAAACTACAATGAGGTGGGGGAGATACAAAGTACAGGTGTGTATTTACAATGATGTATTTACAATCATGGTCCGGCCATCTTCAGGGGGTGGGGGATAGATGGGGATAGTGAATGGGCTACACACACACACAAACATAACATGACTTTGATTACTGAATGTGATAGGCCGCTCTGAACAAATGTGTTTTGAGCGAGCGCCTAAAACTATGCAAGTTGTGGATGGTCCTAATATCTTGGGGTAGAGCATTCCAGAGGATTGGCGCAGCGCGGGAGAAGTCTTGGAGTCGGGAGTGGGAGGTACGGCTTAATGCAGAGGTTAGTCGAAAGTCATTTGCAAAGCGCAGTGGTCGGCTAGGCCGGTAGACTGAAATGAGGGAGATGTATGGGGGTGCCACACTGTGGAGAGCTTTGTGGGTGAGAACAAGTACTTTGAATTTTATCCTGTAATGAATGGGCAGCCAGTGTAACGACTGGCGAAGAGCGGACGCGTCCGAGTAACGATTAGCCAGATGGACGACCCTGGCTGCTGCATTAAGGATGGACTGGAGAGGGGAAAGTCGAGTAAGGGGGAGGCCAATTAATAGAGCGTTGCAGTAGTCCAGGCGGGAGTGGATCAGGGCGACAGTGAGGGGTTTTGTTGTTTCCATGGTGAGAAAAGGGCGGATTCTAGAGATGTTCTTTAGGTGTAAGCGGCACGAGCGGGCAAGAGATTGTATATGGGAGGTGAAGGAGAGATCGGAGTCAAACATAACACCCAGACAGTGCGCCTGCTGCCGGGGTGTTATTATGGTGCCACCCACGGAGAGGGAAATGTCAGATTTAGGGAGGTTAGTAGATGGCGGGAGCAGAAGAAATTCAGTTTTGGAGAGGTTGAGTTTCAGATAGAGAGCGGACATGATGTTGGAGACTGCGGACAGTCAGTCAGTGGTGTTCTGTAGTACAGCGAGGGTAAGGTCAGGGGATGACGTGTATAGTTGTGTGTCATCAGCATAAGGATGGTACTGAAAGCCAAATCTGCTGATGGTCTGTCCAATTGGGGCCGTGTAGAGAGAGAAGAGAAGGGGGCCAAGGACTGAGCCCTGAGGTACCCGACAGTGAGAGGAAGAGGAGATGAAGTGGAGCCAGAGAACAGAACACTGAAGGAGCGGTCAGAAAGATAGGAGGAGAACCAGGAGAGAGCAGTGTCCTTAATGCCAAGTGACTGGAGCCTAGAGAGTAGGAGAGGGTGGTCAACAGTGTCGAAAGCTGCAGAAAGGTTGAGAAGAATGAGCAGAGAGTGGTCACCGTTACGTTTTGCTGTCAGGAGGTCGTTGGTCACTTTGATGAGTGCAGTTTCTGTCGAATGTAGGGGGCGGAAACCGGACTGTGAAGGGTCTAGGAGGGAGTGAGTGGAGAGGTAATGGGTAAGGCGGGAGTAGACCAGGCGCTCCAAGAGTTTAGAGATGAACGGGAGATTGGAGACTGGTCTGTAGTTGTGTAGTATGGGTCGAGGGTGGGTTTCTTTAGTAATGGAGTAATGATAGAGTGTTTGAAGGAGGAGGGGAAAATGCCAGAGGAGAGGGAGAGATTAAAGATTGTAGTTAGGTGAGTTGTGACGACTGGAGAGAGAGACTGGAGGAGATGAGAGGGAATGGGGTCAGTGGTGCATGTAGTCGGACGAGAAGAGGAGAGGAGCCTGGAGACTTCTTCTTCTGTGATGGGATCGAATGTGGAGAATGAGCCAGGGGAAATGCAGGGAGGGATGGGAGTCATTGCACTTGGTGGCTGGGAGCGGATTTCCTGACGGATATTGTCTATTTTCTCTATAAAGTGGGAGGCCAGGTCATCAGCACAAATGTCTGTGATAGGGGCTTTTGCTTTTGGCCTGAGGAGGGAGTGAAAGGTGTCAAAAAGTTTCTTGGGGTTGTTGGATAGTGAGATCAGGGTGGTGAAGTAGGTCTGTTTGGCAAGGTGAAGGGCAGAATTATAGGTCCTTAACATAAATTTGAAGTGTATGAAGTCTTCTGGTGTGCGTGTTTTCCTCCATAAGCGTTCAGCACACCTAGAGGATCGCTGGAGAAATCGGGTTTGCGATATGAGCCAGGGCTGTTTTATTCTGTGTTTGGAGGTTCTGAGGGTGAGGGGAGCTACTTGGTCAAGGGTGCTTCTAAGAGTGTCATTGTAGTGATGTACCGCCAGATCAGGACAGGAAAAGGAAGAGATTGGGGACAATGATAAGCGTAGGGAGTCTGAAAGTGTAAGAGGGTTAATGGCATGTAGATTTCTGACTAAATGGTAGGTAGGAGGGTGCTGGGGTGAGCGAGGATTTGTGAGTGTGAAGGAGAGAATGTTGTGGTCAGAGAGGGGAAGTGGTGAGTTATCTAGGTAGGGGATTGAGCAGAGCCGGGCGAAAACCAGGTCCAGGGTGTTACCATCTTTGTGTGTTTCCGAGGTTGAGAGCTGTGAGAGGCCAAGAGAAGTGGTTAGTGATAGAAGCTGGGATGCAGATGTGGAAGTGGGGCTGTTAATGGGGATGTTGAAGTCTCCCAGGATAAGGGTTGGTAGTTCTGAGGACATGAAGTGCGGCAGCCAGGCAGAGAAATGGTCCAGGAAGTGGGTGGGTGAGCCTGGGGGCCGGTATATGACCACTACTCTGAGGGAGAGGGGACGGAAGAGCCTGATGGTGTGAACTTCAAAAGAAGGGAATGAGAGCGATGGAACTGGGGGGATGACCTGGAAAGTGCATTGTGGGGACAGGAGTAAGCCTACTCCACCACCAGGTCTGTTTGTTGGTCTCAGGGAATGGGAGAATTGTAAGCCACCATGGGAATTGGCAGCAGGAGAGACAGTGTCAGAATCCTGAATCCAGGTTTCCGTGAGGGCCAACAGATTCAGAGAGTTTTTCAGAAAGGAAGCTTGTTTCAAACAGACCGTGGATTCCAAAGGGCACAATTAAAAGAAGGAGATGAAGGAGTGCAAATAATATTAGTAAGATTATTAAGGTTTCGATGTGAGGTAGGGTAGAGGTTGAGGTTGGTGGATGGTGGACCGGGGTTGGGGGAGATGTCCCCTGAAATCAGTAGGAGCAGGAAAATAAAGAGCAAGTAGTTTTTGGAATTGTTTGAAGTTTTTTTGTGCGATGTGTTTGGGCAAGATAGGCTGAGGTTTTTCTGGAAGGTGAGAAGTGCATGGGAGCTGTACATGGGAGAGGGAAGGAGAAGAGGAGCTGATGTATATGAGTCGTGGTGGAGGGGGGATTGGGCGGTGAAAGTGGATTGCAAGGGAACATAGGAGGATAGGAATAAAGCACATGGATAAAGGGGAGTGCAGAGTGTGGGTTACCTGACTCCTGCCCTGACTAACTGCCATGGAATAACTGCTGTATCACGACGCTTATCTCCGTGACGCTTTGCTTCTGGGACGCGTGCACCCCCACATGCATGCACCCCTAAGGATGGTTCTAAATTTATACTCCAGGCTGCAGGGTCAGAAGAGATGGATTGTGGGAAATGAGAAATGAGAAAATGAGTTATTGATAACTTCCCTAGCTATGTGTACCTCCCAGAAATCAGCCCATACGTGAGGTCAGCAAAGTAGGAGTCCTTAGTTGTATGGCCGAAGCATAAAACAGGAACGTTCCTCTTTGGCATTCATTCAGAGCCGGTAGAGACAGCTAGGCACCATGCGCTAGACACCATGCTGTGGTACCGGATCATTTCTTTGGGATCTCTCCTCCCCTTTATCGACACGTCATACCTGTGACTGAAATTTAGTACGTTTTGTATTTTCATCCCTTTTATTTCATAAGTACTTATACATATTTGTATTTTGTCTCTTTTGTAATATCATTTGTATCTTTTGTAAACTCTGATGATTTTTTCTGGAGTAAACGTATTAATTTACTAGCTTTGTTCTTCTTGCTCTATGAATGATCCGCCACGTACTCCGACCAAATTCACGTTACCAACGGGAGTCCGATCCACCTATAAGAGGTCAGTGGCGGCAGCATAGTTTTCATATTTATGTGGTGTTGGGGGACTTGATGCTGACTGAATCGGGATATATAAGTTTCTATCAGGAACTGGTGGTATATCTACATCCTGTCACATCACGTGCTGCAATATTCAACATACATTAGAGCAGCTGCGCTCACTTTCTTATCCTCTGTCAATACCCTTATTAGCCAGCAGGGTAAGGGGGGCGCCAGAGCTGCAAGATGATGACCAAAAGTGACTAAGATCGTGACAATTACATATCTTAATATATACTTACCTTGTAATGTCTTCACATCCTGTTCCATCCAGATGTGTCCGGATCTCAGAATTCCAAGTGGCGGAATTTCAACGACCACCAAATTGGGACACCCAAGTGATGGGTGTCTCAATATGGAAACTGCTGCTGGTACCAGCTTCTTGCGCGGTACTACCAGCGGAACACTGTCACACCACACACACACTGTATATGCCGTACGCACCACTGACACACACTGTATACGCTGTACGCGCCACACACACACACACACTGTATACGCCGTACGCAGCCTCTTGTGCGGTACCACCAGTGGAACACCGTCGCGAATACACCGCTGCCGGAATCAGCTGAATGATTCACTGACCACCGCCATCTTTGTACAGGAGGAGCACATGCGCAGTTTTAATGTGACCGCCTCTATCTGTCTGCACAAAGATGGCAGCAGTCTGATTTACTACGCCTGCGTGAAATCCGCCCAGGCGCAGTGAATCATTTGGCTGATCCCGGCGTGACATTACTGCCCTCCCGCTCCGATAGCATCGGGCCTCCATCTAGTTTACATCACCTCCTGCCTGTATTATATATATTATATACATTTCCTACTGCCTGTATTTTATATTTTATATACATCACCTCCTGCCTATACTATATTTACACCTGGTGGGTCATTTATATGGATACACCTAAATAAAATGGGAATGTTTGGTGAGATCAACTTCCTGTTTGTGGCACATTAGTATATGGGAGGGGGAAAACTTTTCAAGATGGGTGGTGACCATGGCGGCCATTTTAGATCCAACTTTATTTCTTCCAATGGGAAGAGGGTCATGTGACACATCAAACTTATTGAGGATTTCACAAAAAAAAACAATGGTGTGCTTGGTTTTAATGTAACTTTATTCTTTCATGAGTTATTTACAAGTTTATGACCAGATCAGGAGACCTTGGTGGCCATTCAACTGGCCCACGATGACCAATCCACTTTCCAGGAAACTGTTCATGTAGAAATACTTGGACCTGACACCCATAATGTGGTGGTGCTCCATCTTGCTGGAAAAACTCAGGGAACGTGACATTTTCAGTGCTTAAAGAGGGCAACACATCATCATGTATCAATTTTAGATATCCAGGGGAATTGAGGTTTCCATTGATGAAGAATGGCCCCACTATCTTTCTACCCCATATACCACACCATGCCATCAATTTTTGTGTTTCCTGGAAACTGGATTGGTCGTTGAGGGCCAGCTGAATGGCCACCAAGGTCTCCTGATCTGACCCCTTTAGACCTTTATCTTTGGGGTCATCTGAAGGCTATTGTCTATCCTGTGGAGATACGAGATGTGCAGCATCGATACTGGACGCCTGTGCTCGCATTTCTTCTGCGGTGTTGCTATCAGTGTCTCAAAAGTGTGAGAAGAGGGTTGGGTTGACAATCCAACACAACGGGCAGCACTTTGAACGCATTTTATAAGTGGTCATAAACTTGTATATAACTCATGAAAGAATAAAGTTACATTAAATCCAAGCACACCATTGTTTTTCTTATGAAACTCTCAATAAGTTTGATGTGTCACATGACCCTCTTCCCATTGGAAAAAATAAAGTTGGATCCAAAATGTCCGACTTCAAAATGGCCGCCATAGTCACCACCCATCTTGAAAAGTTCCCCCTCCCATATACTAGTGTGCCACAAACAGGAAGTTAAATATATTGGTAATGGTGTGCACTCGAGTCTGGGACACGGAGGTGCTGGTATAACGGACCGTGTGATCCAAGTCAACAAAGTATAGAAAAATACCGCACACTCGATTTTGGTATGATGCAAAAGAGGTTTTGTGCCAAATTTATTTAAATGCAAGGTACAAGAAGTTGCCACATTGAAAGAGTGAAGGAGAGAACCCAACGTTTCAACCCTTCCCGGGTCGTATTCATGGGGTTGCTAGGAGAGTAGAAAAACAACAGTGTAAACATCTGTTTCTAATACAGCAACATAATTTACATAATTTACATAGGACATGAGATCAAAAATAAAGAAATAAAGATAAAGATTGACAAATGTCACAAGTTAACAGAACAAAAACAAAAACAAAATATCACCAATAAGTTAAAAATCAAAAATAGAAATAAAAATAAGAACAAGCAGCCAGAAGCCACGAAGGGCTGGCGATCGGAGGCGACAGGAGTCAGTTTCTCTGGACATGTTTAAGGTCAGTTGAGATATACATATTTAAGTTACCTCTGGTTCTTGTTACAATTGTATACAACAGTGGCAATGGTAGAGGAAAAGACAAGCGATCCCTCCCAGGTATGTCCTGTCATTATGATAAGACCCCATGTTAGACTACACAAGTTATATATAATATAGAGATAGACAATCGTGTAGGTATCAGACAAGAGTAAATCTATAGGTATAAGCTGTATGTTATAGGTGTTACCATATAGGTGATCCCATCGAGTATGGGCTAGGAACCAATTAGAGGGGTCCCCTATGATATGTCATAAAGTGTGAGAAAGGTCATAGTAGCAGTGGGAGGTCTGCTATAGAGGTACTAGATCCATATAGTGTGTCCATGATGCAGGGTGAAGGGATGATAAAGGAAAGGGGGGGAGGAGAGATAAATACCTTTGTATAGGGTCAAGTAAATATCCTGTGTCCCAAGTATATGGAGCCTGCTAGGGAAGGCTGTCACACTGGAAAGAAGGCCTAATTGTTAGGAGGTGCAATGAGTATAAGGCTTCTATAAATAACAGGGCAGAAGGCTGGTGAGGTGCTGCCGTAGGGGATCTCCGTACCTGTTTAAGGCTTGTTCCTAAGTGTGTTGTTATCTCTCCTCCCCCCCTTTCCTTTATCATCCCTTCACCCTGCATCATGGACACACTATATGGATCTAGTACCTCTATAGCAGACCTCCCACTGCTACTATGACCTTTCTCACACTTTATGACATATCATAGGGGACCCCTCTAATTGGTTCCTAGCCCATACTCGATGGGATCACCTATATGGTAACACCTATAACATACAGCTTATACCTATAGATTTACTCTTGTCTGATACCTACACGATTGTCTATCTCTATATTATATATAACTTGTGTAGTCTAACATGGGGTCTTATCATAATGACAGGACATACCTGGGAGGGATCGCTTGTCTTTTCCTCTACCATTGCCACTGTTGTATACAATTGTAACAAGAACCAGAGGTAACTTAAATATGTATATCTCAACTGACCTTAAACATGTCCAGAGAAACTGACTCCTGTCGCCTCCGATCGCCAGCCCTTCGTGGCTTCTGGCTGCTTGTTCTTATTTTTATTTCTATTTTTGATTTTTAACTTATTGGTGATATTTTGTTTTTGTTTTTGTTCTGTTAACTTGTGACATTTGTCAATCTTTATCTTTATTTCTTTATTTTTGATCTCATGTCCTATGTAAATTATGTAAATTATGTAAATTATGTAAATTATGTTGCTGTATTAGAAACAGATGTTTACACTGTTGTTTTTCTACTCTCCTAGCAACCCCATGAATACGACCCGGGAAGGGTTGAAACGTTGGGTTCTCTCCTTCACTCTTTCAATGTGGCAACTTCTTGTACCTTGCATTTAAATAAATTTGACACAAAACCTCTTTTGCATCATACCAAAATCGAGTGTGCGGTATTTTTCTATACTTTGTTTACAAACAGGAAGTCGATATCACCAACCATCCCCATTATATTTAGCCCACACTGTATTATATACATCAACTCCAGCCTGTATTATATATATAATGTACATCACCTCCTGCCTGTATCAATTTATATACAGTACAGACCAAAAGTTTGGACACACCTTCTCATTTAAAGATTTTTCTGTATTTTCATGACTATGAAAATTGTACATTCACACTGAAGGCATCAAAACTATGAATTATCACATGTGGAATTATATACTTAACAAATAAGTGTGAAACAACTGAAATTATGACTTATATTCTAGGTTCTTCACAGTAGCCACCTTTTGCTTTGATGACTGCTTTGCACACTCTTGGCATTCTCTTGATGAGCTTCAAGAGGTAGTCACCGGGAATGGTCTTCCAACAATCTTGAAGGAGTTCCCAGAGATGCTTAGCACTTGTTGGCCCTTTTGCCTTCACTCTGCGGTCCAGCTCACCCCAAACCATCTCGATTGGGTTCAGGTCTGGTGACTGTGGAGGCCAGGTCATCTGGGGTATCCCCCCATCACTCTCCTTCTTGGTCAAATAGCCCTTACACAGCCTGGAGGTGTTTGGGGTCATTGTCCTGTTGAAAAATAAATGATGGTCCAACTAAATGCAAACCGAATGGAATAGCATGCCGCTGCAAGATGCTGTGGTAGCCATGCTGGTTCCAGTATGCCTTCAATTTTGAATAAATCCCCAACAGTGTCCCCAGCAAAGCCCCCCCCCCTCCCCCCCACACCATCACACTCCTCCTCCATGCTTCACGGTGGGAACCAGGCATGTAGAGTCCATCCGTTCACCTTTACTGCGTCACACAAAGACACGGTGGTTGGAACCAAAGATCTCAAATTTGGACTCATCAGACCAAAGCACAGATTTCCACTGGTCTAATGTCCATTTCTTGTGTTCTTTAGCCCAAACAAGTCTCTCCTCTTGTTGCCTGTCATTAGCAGTGGTTTCCTAGCAGCTATTTTACCATGAAGGCCTGCTGCACAAAGTCTCCTCTTAACAGTTGTTGTAGAGATGTATCTGCTGCTAGAACTCTGTGTGGCATTGACCTGGTCTCTAATCTGAGCTGCTGTTAACCTGCGATTTCTGAGGCTGGTGACTCGGATAAACTTATCCTCAGAAGCAGAGGTGACTCTTGGTCTTCCTTTCCTGGGGCGGTCCTCATGTGAGCCAGTTTCTTTGCAGCACTTGATGGTTTTTGCAACTGCACTTGGGGACACTTTCAAAGTTCTCAATTTTTCGGACTGACTGACCTTCATTTCTTAAAGTAATGATGGCCACGCGTTTTTCTTTACTTAGCTGCTTTTTTCTTGCCATAATACAAATTCTAACAGTCTATTCAGTAGGACTATCAGCTGTGTATCCAGCAGACTTCTGCACAACACAACTGATGGTCCCAACCCCATTTATAAGGCAAGAAATCCCACTTATTAAACCTGACAGGGCACACCTGTGAAGTGAAAACCATTCCCGGTGACTACCTCTTGAAGCTCATCAAGAGAATGCCAAGAGTGTGCAAAGCAGTCATCAAAGCAAAAGGTGGCTACTGTGAAGAACCTAGAATATAAGACATATTTTCAGTTGTTTCACACTTTTTTGTTAAGTATATAATTCCACATGTGTTAATTCATAGTTTTGATGCCTTCAGTGTGAATGTACAATTTTCATAGTCATGAAAATACAGAAAAATCTTTAAATGAGAAGGTGTGTCCAAACTTTTGGTCTGCACTGTATATACAGTATATATATATATTTTATGTACCTCTAGTGTCGGACTGGGGTGCCAAGGGCCCAACAGTAGCATTACCTTTGGGGGCCACTTTTCACCTGCATGTAAATATCACATGACCTTCATTCAGAAATTTACCTAATCATCTATACAATAATAAACTGGGTAATTTGATAAATGAATGATGGAGACGTTGCTTTTTTCTGTACCTCGTGCATTATGCAAAGTACTGCCCATACAGTGGGGTTGGGGCCCTCCGGGGGATTGCCCTGTTCCCCTATGGGTCAGTCCGAGCCTGTATACATCACCTCCTGCCTGTATTATTTATATATATAAGCTGCCGCCACTGTCCACATCGGAGAAAACTCTGATCCCGGCAGATCCTCCTGTAGATGTGATCAGCAGGACTGGTGTCAATACTCAGTGGCAGGAGACCAAATAAAGGGCCGTCCCGTGAAAAAGTCTTTGTGGCTCAGGAGTGGCCGATATGATGTGCAGCATACAGAGACAAAAAGGAAAGACAACCTGTCCAGTGGCTGATGCTGTAGAACCACGGACATCAGAGTCTGGTACCATCATTACAGCCATTTGTGTTCTATGCTGCGGCATTTCAGAGAGAACCTACTGACAGTAGCGACCAGGAGTGGACACGTCACCGAGGCAGACCCGCAGACTTCTTCACCGCAGAGCTCTCCTCTGCAAACTCCTCCTCACCCCCTCAGAAACCTCCCACCATATACCTCTAATCCCACCATCACCTGCAGACCTCTTCCTCTGCCCATAGACCTCCTCAACCCAGCACACTCCCCTGCTTACAGACGTCTTCCCCTGCCCACAGTCATCTTCACTACACATAGACCTCTCCACTGCAGACCTCTTCCCCTGTTCACAGACATCTTCACCACCCACAGACCTCTCCCCACAGACCTCTTCCCCTGTTCAGACACCTTCACCACCCACAGACCTCTCCCCACAGACCTCTTACCCTGTCCACAGACAACCCCTCTAGCGGACCTTACCCCGCCAGACCTCTTCATCTGCCCACAGACCTTCACCCCCTCTCGCAGACCTCTCCCCTGAAAACCTTTTTCCCTGACCACAGACCTCCAACTTTTGCAGACCTCTCCCCTGCAGACCTCTTCATCTGCCCACAGACCTCCTCCCCCTCTTGCAGACCTCTCCCCTGCAGACCTCTTCCCCTGTCTTTATACATGCAGGTCATGATTCATCAAACACATTTTGCCAGAAATCTATTGTACAACTGTTTGAAATATTGAAAACTCTTTACCACTTTTGACATTTTTACCCCAGTCCTGGGCAACTCTGATGGCTTTGTAAAAAGTGGTCAGAGCTTTATGAGAAGTGTGTAAGTGATCGCCGCTAAAAAAAATCTGACAAAATTTCATCCAGAAAAGTGTCGTAAATACGGCAGAGAGTCCTTGGCTGTGGGGCGCTTCTTGTGGTGGCACCTGGAAGATAGAAAACATGTGCCAAATTCATTAAGAGGGTGATGCCGTATGGTGTGATAAATTCTCCTGTGCACAAGTGTGAACAGGTGCCATCTCCCCAGGGGCATCCGGCACTTTGCTGCTGCAATTGCTTGTAACTAAATGGCGCCCCCCGGTTGTTGCTGCTGATCGGGGCTGTTCTCATAGACGGGACCACGTGCTCCACAATCATTTCCCCACTCACATCACTATTCATTTTAACAGCATAAATGAGACAGTTGCAGAATACAAACCGTGACCAATGTTGTCTGACCGCCTAATATTATCACCATAGTAACATCACTGATAACACCGCCACGCAGTGTGCAAACAGTACCATTATGCATGAACATCGCCATATAATACCGCCAATCCGTGACCACATGATACCGTCATTAAAGGGGTTGTCCAGGCTTGGGGCTCAAGTGTGCAGAGTCAGGATTCTCCAGCAGGAGACCACAAGTATGCGATTTGCAGTCTTTCAGCCACGTTCTGACTTGACACGTCTGGCCTCGCTCTATTCACTTGTATTGAATGAGCCACGCACGTCTAGGCGGCACATGACCGAACGTAGGTTACTGACAGTGCGCAGCGCACGCACTGTGAGGATTCACAAGGCTGCAGTCACATAGAGTCACTGCAGGCATGAGCCTCAGGCCTACACAATCCCTTTAATACCATCATTAACCATGATTAATGGCGCCATTAACAAAAAACAATATTGTCATAAATACTGCAATATAAACCGTGGTGACATATCGCCAGCATATACCGTAGTGATAAGAGCACTGTAGTAACGGCAGTATTACCGCCATACAGTGCCGTACAGCGGTAGATACCGGCGCTCAGAAGACCATACAACAAGAGGCTGACTCACCGCTGTCGTTCTGTCTGATCAACCATTCATTTTGCATTTTCTTTTCTGTTCAGCTCGGAGCACCATGATGACTGTTTCCATTCTCAATTCTTCGCTACAGAAAATATCCCTGAGGCCGTAGCTGCACTTCCCAATAGTGGTCACGAGACCCCCGGAGGAGGCGGCAGCCCCATGACAATAGGCCCCCCGAGCCCAACATAACCCCTGGAGGAGGCGGCAGCCCCATGACAATAGGCCCCCGAGCCCAACCTAACCCCTGGAGGAGGCAGCAGCCCCATGATAATAGGCGCCCGAGCCCAACATAACCCCTGGAGGAGGCGGCAGCCCCATGACAATAGGCGCCCGAGCCCAACCTAACCCCTGGAGGAGGCAGCAGCCCCATGATAATAGGCCCCCGAGCCCAACATAACCCCTGGAGGAGGCGACAGCCCCATGACAATAGGCGCCCGAGCCCAACATAACCCCTGGAGGAGGCGGCAGCCCCATGACAATAGGCCCCCGAGCCCAACATAACCCCTGGAGGAGGCAGCAGCCCCATGATAATAGGCCCCCGAGCCCAACATAACCCCTGGAGGAGGCGGCAGCCCCATGGCAATAGGCCGCCGAGCCCAACATAACCCCTGGAGGAGGCGGCAGCCCCATGACAATAGGCCCCCGAGCCCAACATAACCCCTGGAGGAGGCAGCAGCCCCATGATAATAGGCCCCCGAGCCCAACATAACCCCTGGAGGAGGCGGCAGCCCCATGACAATAGGCCCCCGAGCCCAACCTAACCCCTGGAGGAGGCAGCAGCCCCATGGTAATAGGCGCCCGAGCCCAACATAACCCCTGGAGGAGGCGGCAGCCCCATGACAATAGGCGCCCGAGCCCAACATAACCCCTGGAGGAGGCGGCAGCCCCATGACAATAGGCCCCCGAGCCCAACATAACCCCTGGAGGAGGCGACAGCCCCATGACAATAGGCCGCCGAGCCCAACATAACCCCTGGAGGAGGCGGCAGCCCCATGACAATAGGCCCCCGAGCCCAACATAACCCCTGGAGGAGGCGGCAGCCCCATGATAATAGGCCCCCGAGCCCAATACAAAGCGGCTGCACCCAGAAAAGAAGCCACAATGTGCAGTGAAAAAGCTGTAGAAAATGCATAAGGTATTGGGCAATAGTTTGGCTAAAATACATGAGCTGACAACCTGTGTCACGCCGACTGTATGGAGGGTAAAACATCACCCTCCTTCTCAATAATATCATGGGCGGCATTAACGAAACACACTGCTGACCACCCTGATTAGCAGACACTGTGCGCCACTGCTGGGCTGTGTGGTTGGCCACAGCTTTTATCTAGCCAAAAAACACCATCCATATGAGTCACCCACCAGGGCAATGGCGATACTCGGTACTGGGTCCGGTCGCTCTCAGGGTATGTGCACACGTATCTGTGAGGGCTGCGGTTTTTCCTGCGGATTTATCGCGGTTTCTATTGCAGTTTTCACGGCAGTTTTACACCTGCAGTTTTCTATTGGAGCAGGTGTAAAACCGCTGCGGAATCCGCACAAAGAATTGACATGCTGCGGGAAAATAAACCGCTGCGTTTCCGCGCGTTTTTTTCCGCAGCATGTGCACTGTGGATTTCGTTTCCCATAGGTTTACATTGTACTGTAAACGCATGGGAAACCGCTGCGTGTGCACATAGCCTTAAAGGGGATGTCACAGTGGCTGCGACCCGGTCCGTAGCCCTGGGACTCAGTTAAAGGGGAACTGACTTTTAAGGGGTATTGTGAAAGTCTATTGTCGTGACGCCACCTGTGGTTCTCGGTCAGTAGGGACCGACGCCACTTAAAGGTGTCCTCTGGGGTGATGGCATGGCGGCTGGATGGTGACGCTTCCCACAGGTGATGCGGGGTCCCCAGGGCTCCCAAGGTATGTGGCAGGAATGATGTGTTGCTGGGAAATAACAGAGGACTCAGGGTTGCAGTCTTTACCTGGTTTACTGTTGGTGGCAGGCCACAGTCCAGGGTACCCGCAACAGGTAGAGAAGGTGTCCAGGCAGCCCGGAAACAAGAAGAAGTCCCCTTGGCAGGTCAGTATGGGAGCCTTCTTCTACGCGCTGGGTTTCTGGTACCTTGCTACCTGTGGTTTGCTGACAAAGTACTCCTCTCTCCTGTCCTGGGACAGAACCTGCACTGCAGGCAGCTTGAGTTGTACTCTTGGGGGTCTCTGACACGGTGACTCCAGGCTCTATCTGCTGCTTTGCCCCAGGTATGGTATGGGCAGTATACTTATAGTCCTATGCCCCCCGGCTCTGCTGTGGACCTTACAGCTATCCACAACCTCGGGCTCCCAATGCCCGGTTTCTGCGCTCTTGCTCTTAGGGGTCTAATCGTCGCCTCCTTGAGCCCTCAATCTCTGCTCTGCTCCTTTCCTGTCTGCTCCAGACTGAACTGAACTCTCTGGTCTCTCTGGACCAACTGTCTGACTCCTCCTCCAGACCAGAATCTTTATTCAGGGAAGCTGCCCTAAAACCAGGTTTTGAGCACCCCCCGGCCTGGATTCAGAAGGTGTTGTGTGTGAGATTACCTGCCAAAGGGAACCTTCTTGTCTCCAGGCATAGCACTACCCTCCCCAAGAGGAAGGCAGCACTACTGCGGTACCCGAACTCCTTGGGGTGCCACACACACATTGCCAAAAAATCATTCCTAATCCATGCTTATTTTATGCTTTACAATAAAAAAAAGTTCCAAAGGCCGACCTCTGAACAGTGAATAAAGCGTATCGAGCAAGGACGAGAACCGCCACGGCAGGAGGTAATTGAGCCCTACATTGCATTCCGACCAACCCCAGCAGAAAATAAGAGAAGATATCCATCTCTATCTCGTCCAAATGAACCCCGTCACTCCTAAATACGTCCTTATTGTCCCCTTCTAGCTCTCTATGTCCCACCACCCCGAACAAAGCCTGAACGTGTTGAAACCCTAACATTTAGTAATTGCCTTGCCATTTCAACACCTGCTGAACTCCTAGCCTCCTGCCAATTAGTTCTAGGCACTATTTCTGACCAGACGATAGTCACACCTGTAAAGAAATCCTTAAATCTAGAAGAATCCTCCTCCGACAATGCCAGCCAATGTTCTACCTTTATCTTGCACAAGTCATTACCTCCTGCATGAATTATGAGCACAACGTTGTCACCACACTAATGGCTGCATTTCACAACCATCAGGAGGACATGGGTCCAACAAAGACCTCTAGCCCGTCTAGACCAAAACCTGTGAACTGCCCAAATTAATTCCATTGGGTCAGATGCCTGCTCTCCTCTCTGCCCAAAAAATGAACGAATGTCCTATTACAAAAACATTTTTTTTCATTGTGATACCTGCAACAGAATGAAATGGGGAGATCCATACCTCATACACTGTATTATGCCCTACATACACTTGACAACTTAAATGACAAGGTTGGGGAGGATCTAACTTCTAAAACAATCGGATTTCTACCCATCCAATGTTTTGACTTCCCCTGGTGACATACCCCACGCATCTGCCGTTTTAGCTGCCCTGACACAGGAGTGCGTCCTAAATTCTGAGGGGCTAACCTAATTCGCCAATGCCCTTTTTATATGCCACCGAACATTGGTAACGAGTCAGCGGTGTATTATCCTTATGCAACAAGAAAACTCCACCATCACCTCTAACCCACAAACACTCCTTTACAAATACTCTTTTATCATTTTAACTGGGCAGAATTCCATCTGGACTTGTTCGCCGACAACCATGTGCCACATCTGAAAACATCTGTTTTTGACCTCCTGTCACATATTTTTAACATCCAACCACAAATGACCACATCCTTGAACAACAGACCGTTTCTGGAATTCTTTGTGTGCCCAATTCTCAATGCCACAAAGAATGCCACCGACGAGGCTGCTCTAAATAACGCTATCCCTACAACAAATCACAACTCTTTCAAATACTGAAGAATCGGGCCCTGTCACTGAACCCTTTTGGAACCACCCGTCACCTCCTCTGATAGAGTTGTCCTTTTGTCGGTCCACCCCATCCCCGGCGGTCAGTACCATGTGGTGATTCCCTGGCACCCATACCTTCTGTCTGGACTGACCCTCTGTCACCACATCCGCTACGGGGTCTCCCGCCTAGGACACTCAGCACTGAGCTCACAGAAGAGTCACTACCTTCATCAGCAGGTTCAGCTTTCTCTCGAGTCTTCCCTCCATTACCTTCAACCGCCTCTAGGGTCTCTGCTGGGCTCGCTAAAGATTCAATGTCCTCATTCCCAGATTCCATCTCCCCAACCTCGGGTTCCCTGGAGTTCTCACCACCTACTGTCCCGGTGTCACACGCCTCAGTACAGTTTCCGACCTCTTCCAGAGTTTTGGTGCAGTTGTCGTCTTCCGCAACCTCAGAGGTGAATGAACCACCAGTTTGCTTTCCGTGACCTTTGTGGGTTTTCCCTCCACTTGTGCTCACTGCTGATGGATATCCACCGTCACAATGGATCAATTTTATTTCCCCCACATCATCGACTACTTCTTTGCTGTGGTTTGTTAGTGGCAAGGTGACCACCTTACCAAGGGCATTAAGCTTGTTTGCACCTGACCCCATCTCTCCTTCATTCCTCTTTTCAGAGGGTGTAGCATGTCCTGTCTTTCTGTGATCGCCGTGTCCCAGGCGACAAGAGGAAGACTTGCCATTTGTACCCGGCTCAACCTTACTGCACTCTTTTTCCCTTGCGTTAGAGTGACAGTCTGAATGGAAGTCACCACTACTCACCCAGTCACCCTGGCACAACAAGTCCTCACTTAAACAGGTGTCAGACCCCTTTTCTGGAGCTACCCCGTTTTCATAGGGGCATGGCAAGTCCAAGACCACAGGGACGTCATGGCTTTTAATAATTGTGGGCGTCTCAATGATCACCCTGGACACTGGATAGTCCCTACTCCCTAGCGACCCCATGGATGCAGTGGACTTCCATCTTCCTTCCAGGAATCAGATGGACTGGGAGTGTGGCGCCCATCAGGGTCACCGAGCTCCCTGAATCTAGAAGTCTAATCACTCTCTCTCCATTGACTTCCACCAAACACCTCTGTGAAGTCTTATCAGATGTATACTCGGTACAGGATACTGAACATGTGCTGTTTGAACATTGTTCCCGGCAACAGTCCTTTGGTGCATTAGCCGCCACTTCTTTTTGGGCCACCACCCCTGTTTGGGTCACCACCCCTTTTTGGGACGCCAACCCCTTTTGGGACTCCACCTCCTTTTGGGCAATCACCCCCTTTTGGGATACTGCCTCCTTTTGGGAGTCCACCCCTTTTGGGACGCCAACCCCTTTTGCGACACCGCCCTTTTTTTACTCCACCCCCTTTTGGGACACCCGCGAATGCCCACGGATCATGGAGTGATAGAACTTCTTGAAAGCGTCACTGCAAGCCACTTCTCACATGGCTGTTGCTGGGTCTCCCGACACTGCACACCGATCCACACTGGGCAATTTGCACAGCTGCTGCTGAGGTCACTCTTGTTTCTGGCACGCTCTTCAGAGCCTTAGCAAAACCTGGAATGAGGGTGTTGACAAGCTTCGTAACCCTGCTGAGTTACAGCCAGAAGCTTTAATCTTCGTAACTCCGCCAAGTTACAGCCAGATGCTTGCTTCCGTGTGCTGTTGTAGCTATATCATTGCCCCCAGCAACAAAGCTGCCAGAGCGCCACCACACAGCCCTCTCAGGCTCCTCACCGCCTGTGCACGACAGTCTATCTACCCCAACAGTTCCTCACAGCAAGGATCCACACCGCTCTGCCAGGCTCTGCACCTCCCTGCACAACTCTGCACAGTTCCGCAAGGCTCTGCAAGGCTCTACATGGCTCCAGAAGGCTCCGCTCTGCAACCGTTCAGCTCTACAGTACCCACGGTCCTCACTGAGCCTTGGTGTGCTTAACCCAGATTAGTGTCCATTAAGTGTCCGTGATGACCACACAGGTTCCTGGATACCTCTTATCCTCAGAGGCATCCTCTCCGGAGGTATACCCCAGGCCTTCTCTCTCTGGCTCAGCTTAGCCAGCACTGCCTGTGCACAAACACACAGACTATATATTGGATGTTCAGACACAACCCCTTCGGTGGGGTATGTAGGTGACTGGACCCACCCAACTCTCCAAGTCACCTGGAAGCCTTTCCAATGTATAGTAACACTCAGCAGTAGATCTGCTGAGCAAAAAAAGCTCTTTCTTCCATCACAGGGCCACTCACCTCTGTGATACATACATTTAGGTCCATATATATTTGGACAGAGACAACATTTTTCTAATTTTGGTTATAGACATTACCACAATGAATTTTAAACAAAACAATTCAGATGCAGTTGAAGTCCAGACTTTCAGCTTTCATTTGAGGGTATTCACATTAAAATTGGATGAAGGGTTTAGGAGTTTCAGCTCCTTAACATGTGCCACCCTGTTTTTAAAAGGACCAAAACTAATTGGACAGATTAAATAATTTTAAATATAATGTTCATTTCTAGTACTTGGTTGAAAACCCTTTGTTGGCAATGACTGCCTGAAGTCTTGAACTCATGGACATCACCAGACGCTGTGTTTCCTCCTTTTTGATGCTCGGCCTTCACTGCAGTGGTTTTCAGTTGCTGTTTGTTTCTGGGCCTTTCTGTCTGAAGTTTAGTCTTTAACAAGTGAAATGCTGCTCAATTGGGTTGAGATCAGGTGACTGACTTGGCCATTCCAGAATATTCCACTTCTTTGCTTTAATAAACTCCTGGGTTGCTTTGGCTTTATGTTTTTGGTCATTGTCCATCTGTAGTATGAAATGACGACCAATCAGTTTGGCTGCATTTGGCTGGATCTGAGCACACAGTATGGCGGCTCTGAATACCTCAGAATTCATTCGGCTGCTTCTGTCCTGCGTCACATCATCAATAAACACTAGTGACCCAGTGCCACTGGCAGCCATGCATGCCCGCGCCATCACACTGCCTCCGCCGGGTTTATGCATGCCCGCGCCATCACACTGCCTCCGCCGGGTTTATGCATGCCCGCGCCATCACACTGCCTCCGCCGGGTTTATGTATGCCCGCGCCATCACACTGCCTCCGCCGGGTGTTACAGATGATGTGGTGTGCTTTGGATCATGAGCTGTACACGCCTTCGCCATACTTTTCTCTTTCCATCATTCTGGTAGAGGTTGATCTTGGTTTCATCTGTCCAAAGAATGTTCTTCCAGAACTGTGCGGCTTTTTTAGATGTTTTTTAGTAAAGTCCAGTCTAGCCTTTTTCTTCTTGATGCTTATGAGTGGCTGCACCGTGCAGTGAACCCTCTGTAGTTACTTTCATGCAGTCTTCTCTTTATGGTAGATTTGGATATTGATACGCCGACCTCCTGGAGAGTGTTGGTCACTTGGTCGGCTGTTGTGAAGGGGTTTCTCTTCACCATGGAGATTATTCTGCGATCATCCACCACTGTTGTCTTCCGTGGGCGCCCAGGTCTTTTTGCATTGATGAGTTCACCAGTGCTTTCTTTCTTTCTCAGGATGTACCAAACTGTAGATTTTGCCACTCTTAATATTGTAGCAATTTCTCGGATGGGTTTTTTCTGTTTTCGCAGCTAAAGGATGGCTTGTTTCACCTGCATGGAGAGCTCCTTTGACCGCATGTTTACTTCACAGCAAAACCTTCCAAATGCAGCACCACACCTCAAATCAACTCCAGGCCTTTTATCTGCTTAATTGAGAATGACATAACGAAGGGATGGCCCACACCTGTCCATGAAATAGCCTGGGAGTCAAATGTCCAATTAATTTTGGTCCCTTTAAAAACAGGGTGGCACATGTTAAAGAGCTGAAACTCCTAAACCCTTCATCCAATTTTAATGTGGATCCCCTCAAATGAAAGCTGAAAGTCTGAACCTCAACTGCATCTGAATTGTTTTGTTTAATATTCATTGTGGTAATGTCTATAACCAAAATTAGAAAAATGTTGTCTCTGTCCAAATATATATGGACCTAACTGTACCGCCCATTAATCACATGGCCACTCGCCATACCACACAGTTCATTGAGGTATCTGGCCAGGTGACCTGACTTTCCCAACCTGGGTGCTCCAATCGTCTTCATGGGCTCAGTGATTGGCAGTGGATCAAACTTGTGTTCCTCTGGCTGAAGCCATTTTGTCTGGCTGCTGTTCTGTCAAATCTCACGGGTAACAGAGGCAGATCCCCTTTTTATAGTTCACAGCTCTTAATTCATAAGGCATTTTTCCACAGGATTGAGGGAAGGTGGCAGGAGCTAATCTCTCATTGTTCGAGGGTTGATCATAGTCTGTCTTTTAATGTTTGCAGGACAACAAGCTGTGTAGATTGGTACCTCCTCCTCCTCCTCCTGGACCTGTCCTCTGCCTTTGACACAGTGGACCATTCCCTATTATTACAGACCCTCTCATCCCTTGGCATTACAGACTTGGCCCTATCCTGGATCTCCTCATACCTAACAGACCGGACATTCAGCGTCTCCCACTCACACACCACCTCCTCACCTCGCCCCCTATGTGTCGGAGTCCCACAAGGTTCAGTCCTAGAGTCCCTGCTCTTCTCCATTTACACTTTTGGCCTGGGACAGCTCATAGAATCTCATGGCTTTCAGTATCACCTCTATGCTGACGACACACAGATCTACATCTCTGGACCAGATATCACCTCCCTACTAACCAGAATCCCTCAATGTCTGTCCACTATTTCATCCTTCTTCTCCGCTAGATTTCTAAAACTTAACATGGACAAAACAGAATTCATCGTCTTTCCTCCATCTCACGTGACCCCCCCAACAAACCTATCCATTACAGTAAACGGCTGCCCACTCTCCCCAGTCCCACAAGCTCACTGTCTTGGGGTAATCCTTGACACTGATCTCTCCTTCAAACCACATATCCAAGCCATTTCCACTTCCTGCCGCCTTCATCTCAAAAATATTTCACGGATCCGTACATTCCTAAGCCAAGAATCTGCAAAAACCCTAGTCCATGCCCTCATCATCTCCCGCCTCGACTACTGTAACCTACTGCTCTGTGGCCTCCTCTCTAACACTCTCGCACCCCTCTAATCTATTCTAAACTCTGCTGCCCAACTAATCCATCTGTCCCCCCGCTATTCCCCGGCCTCTCCCCTCTATCAATCCCTTCACTGGCTCCCCATTACCCAGAGACTCCAGTACAAAACCCTAACCATGGCATACAAAGCCATCCACAACATGTCTCCTCCATACATCTGTGACCTCGTTTCCCGATACTTTCCTGCACGCAACCTCCGATCCTCACAAGATCTCCTTCTCTACTCTCCTCTTATCTCCTCTTCCCACAATCGTATACAAGATTTCTCTCGCGCATCCCCCCTACTCTGGTACTCTCTACCACAACACATCAGACTCTCACCTACCATCGAAACCTTCAAAAAGAGCCTGAAGACCTACCTCTTCTGACAAGCCTACAACCTGCAGTAACCACCCATCGACCAAACCACTGCACGACCAGCTCTACCCTCACCTACTGTATCCTCACCCATCCCTTGTAGATTGTGAGCCCTCGCGGGCAGGGTCCTCTCACCTACTGTATCCTCACCCATCCCTTGTAGACTGTGAGCCCTCGCAGGCAGGGTCCTCTCTCCTCCTGTATCCTCACCCATCCCTTGTAGATTGTGAGCCCTCGCGGGCAGGGTCCTCTCTCCTCCTGTATCCTCACCCATCCCTTGTAGATTGTGAGCCCTCGCGGGCAGGGTCCTCTCTCCGCCTGTATCCTCACCCATCCCTTGTAGATTGTGAGCCTTCGCGGGCAGGGTCCTCTCTCCTCCTGTATCCTCACCCATCCCTTGTAGATTGTGAGCCCTCGCGGGCAGGGTCCTCTCTCCTTCTGTACCAGTTGTGACTTGTATTGTTCAAGATTATTGTACTTGTTTTTATTATGTTCACCCCTCCTCACATGTAAAGCGCCATGGAATAAATGGCTCTATAACAATAAATAATAATAATAATGATACAATAGGTAAATAACGTATTACCAAATATCGATTGTTCAATTTGTCCCCCAAGGATAGCAGAACAGTAAACTGTAGGAGCTGATAAAATGGCTAAACAGCAGGCATTGAACAAGTACATAAACAAACATCAATTCAAGAGTCAATGTACAGGCTTACATGAACAATGGCTTATGTGTCTGACCTACTGGGAAATACATCTTGCTTAAGTAAGAATAAATATTTCACACAAACTTATTCAGAATTACGCTGATTTTTGCACTTTCGTTTAGAAGGCTTTCATTGTCTCCTCTTTAGACCTGAATTCCTGGATAATGTGTCACATTTCCAAGGTCTTTAGTTTCAAAATGCTGATTCAGAATTTTAGTAATCTTTGCAATTTCTGTTTCCTTTTGATGAACCAAAACCACATCGTCCACATGTAAGAGAATATACATCCACTTTCTGTCAAAATTTTGTGTATAAACACGGATCTGCTTGACCTCTGTTAACTGCTTTTTCCAATAAGACTTTGATCATTTCAGTGTTCCACGCTCTTGCCAACTGCTTTTTATAGTTTGCAAACAAGATTCTCTGCACCCTTTTTGATATAATCCTCAGGTTAAGTTGTGTACAAGTCCTCTTCAATGTCACTATTTAAAAAGGCAGTTTTGGTGTCCAAATGTCTAACAAACATATTTTGCACAGCAGATGTAGCCATTAGAGTCCTGAGTGTGGTCTGCTTAATGACTGGAGAAAATGTGGCATCATAATGTTCACGATATTTCTGAGACTAGCCTTTTGTGACTGATCTTGCCTCATATCTATGAAACTTGCTTTCTCAGTCACATTTGGTCTTGAAAACCAATTTACATTTGATGGCTTTCTTGCCTTGTGGTAGTTTGGTGAGTTACCAAGTTTGAAGTTGATGAAGGGACTTCATTTCCTCATTAGCAGCATTAATCCTCTTCAGATTTTCATGACCAGTTAGTTGCTGCATCTCAACCCATGATTGCGGCTCTGACTCAGGTGGTAGGATTGACACTTAACTGGTATACCCTTGTTTGATCTCCACGATCTCCTCACTTCAGGTTCACCTGATTTTTCTGTTGCTTCTTCAGTGGTTGAAGAACCTAACCAAACTTCTACATCCTTTTCCTTGTTATTTTGAAGTTGTGACTGAGATTATTGTTGCTTTAGCTGGTCTAATGGTATGATGTCGTGACATTTGAGCAACACGAAGTTCTCATCAATCCTTGCATCTCTGCTTATTATCACCTTGTTGGTTTTTGGGTGCATGATTCTACATCCTTTCTTGGTTTCTCTGTAGCCCACCAGAATGCCTCTTTTGGCATGAGACTCCCACTTAGTATATTTTTCTTTGGGAATATGTACAACTACTTTACTTCCAAATATTCTTATGCCTTGTAGTTCGGCTTCTTACTGTTCCATTGCTCAAATTGAGTTATCTTCGTAGCTTTACCTGGTAGTCTGTTTTGACGAGACAAGCTGTCATGTTTGCTTGACCCCAATATGTTGTTGTTGGCAAATCGGCATCACATAGCCTAATTCTTCCACTTTCACAAAGTGTCCGGTTACTTCATTCCGCTACACCATTTTGTTCAGGGCTCCATTATCTATGCGCAGAATTGCTTTCATTCTCCAAAATTTGTTATATACTTCAGCGAGATATATTTCACGTTTCTCTGGAATTTCATCTTTACTGTGAAGCAAATAGACAACTGTATATATTGAATAATCATCAATAAATATAATAAAATATATCTTCTTTCCAGGAGTTTGAGTAGCTGTTCTGATTTTGTAGTACTACTCTTAGGAAAGTATTTTCTTGACATTTTCCTTTTAAAGCAGCTAGTATATTTCATTGTATGATTACACAGATCGACTATATCATCAGTAATTTGGTTTTGAAGTTACTTTATTATTGATTCTGGGTCTCTCTGTGCAAGACCCCTGTGCCACACATGGATGCAGTTCTTGTGCTGTTCATGTTTAGCAGTGTAAACACTTTCCTTGCATTTTAGCTGGTACAACTCATCTTTGATTTTTCCTTCTGCTAATGTGTGACTTTCTTTTGAAATGATACAGCTGTCAACTGTATGTTAAATGTAACTTAATTTCTTGGTCTTTTGAGTTTCTCCACAGATAACAGATTGCTTTCAAGGGGCATAGAGCATGTCCTTTACTGGGATCTTTCTGCCTTGTGTTGGGGAGACTTGACAATTAATGTAACCATCTTCTTTTCCCTCTGAATTCATATACTGACCATTGGCCAAGTACTTTGACTTACTCTGGTCTAGGATAGAGAAAAAGTTTTTGTCATTAGTCATGTGACTAGTTGCCCCAGAGTCTATACACCATGCCAGCTTTGATATACTTGTATTAATAGTAAACACAGCTTCAGTACTTGAAGTGTCATATTCCTCAGTAATTCCACTTTTAACCCTTTGATCATTATTTTGCTTTTTCAGCTATTTAATTCTATCTCTACAAACTGTGCAGTCAGCCTTTAGATGTCCTGATTTCTTGCAGACAAAACACTCACTTGTTTTCTTCAAATGACTTTTATGTTTGGGTAGATCTTGGGTTTTTAAAGCAGATTCTGCTTTGAATACACCACTGCTACTTACGCTTTCTGTCTTTCCCTTATTCTCATCTACAAGCTTTCCTCTGACATACTCCAATGTAAACTCATATCTGGGTGCGCATTTAGTGCAGTTACAAGTGTGTCATAGCTTTCTTGTAGACCGCTTAGTATTAGTTTGGAAACATGGAAATAATGTAGATCTCCCCAATGCCCCACAGGTGCTCCACAATTTCTAGAGTGTGTCTTATGTAATCCTGCATACCCTGGCCCTTATTTAGCTTAGACTGATACAGCTTAAACACAAAAAATAGAGTTAATTGCTGAGATTTATCATTTCATGCACTTTCTGCAGCTGTTCCCACATTTCTTTTGCAGTTTCACATTTAAATGCATGCAGAATCTGATCATCACATACAGTATACTGAGGGAGGTGGTGCTGTGTGCTTTAAGATCCTTCTCTATGCAGTCTCCTGGTAGTGCATCAGGTATAGACTCCTGTGTGTATTTCGACTTTTCCTCTCTTATCAGCAGCATCTTTACCTTGAATTTCCGGATTGGCATTTCTGATTAGTCGGATTTGGCACTGTGAACTTCACAGAGTTGCTGCTGGCGGCCATGTTTGCACCTTCTTCTTCTTAGTACATGGTTAGTCACTCTTCTCTGGGCTGTTCTTTAGATCTCTGGGCCCATAACCTACTGGCAGCAGATTAATCTCTGTACTGCCCAGCTGTTCACAGTGAATATATATTTATTCAGGAACAGAGATAACAGCTTACAACTGGTATTTCTTAGCTTAGGATCTTAGCATCTTGTCTGTCAGCTTGTAAAGTGAAAGTAAAATGTGCTCCAGCTACACACAGTGTGAACAGGAACTTCATGGTTTCTTTTATTAACAATGCATCATTAATAACACTATTACTGAAGACAGACACTCATGTACCATTAAACAGTAGTAAATAGGAGTTGTTGCAATATATACAATAATTATCCAGGGGCAGCTCAGCTGTTACACAATGGTGGTGGATAGGCTGAGCTTTGGTGTCCAGCCTGGAGGATGTGATCATGGTGACGTCATCCAGGGGCAGCTCAGCTGTTACACAATGGTGGTGGATAGGCCTAGCTTTGGTGTCCAGCCAGGAGGATGTGATCATGGTAACATCAATCCAGGGGCGGCTCAGCTGTTACACAATGGTGGTGAATAGGCCGAGCTTTGGTGTCCAGCCAGGAGGATGTGATCATGGTAACATCAATCCAGGGGCAGCTCAGCTGTTACACAATGGTGGTGGATTGGCTGAGCTTTGGTATCCAGCCTGGAGGATATGATCATGGTGACGTCATCCAGGGGCGCCTCAGTTGTTACACAATGGTGATGGATAGGCTGAGCTTTGGTGTCCAACCTGGAGGATGTGATCATGGTGACATCATCCAGGGGCAGCTCAGCTGTTTCACAATGGTGGTGGATAGGCCGAGATTCGGTGTCCAGCCTGGAGGATGTGATTATGGTAACCTCAATCCAGGAGTCGCTCAGCTGTTACACAATGGTGGTGGATGGGCCGAGATTCGGTGTCCAGCCTGGAGGATATGATCATGGTAACCTCAATCCAGGGGCAGCTCAGCTGTTACACAATGGTGGTGGATAGGCCGAGCTTTGGTGTCCAGCTTGGAGGATATGATCATGGTGACGTCATCCAGGGGCAGCTCAGCTGTTTGTTACACAATGGTGGTGGATAAGCTGAGCTTTGGTGTCCAGCCTGGAGGATGTGATCATGGTGACGTCATACAGGGGCAGCTCAGCTGTTACACAATGGTGGTGGATAGGCTGAGCTTTGGTGTCCAGTCTGGAGGATGTGATCCTGGTGACATCATCCAGGGGAAGCTCAGCTGTTACACAATGGTGGTGGATGGGCCGAGATTCGGTGTCCAGCCTGGAGGATGTGATCATGGTGACCTCAATCCAGGGGTCGCTCAGCTGTTACACAATGGTGGTGGATAGGCTGAGCTTTGGTGTCCAGCCTGGAGGATGTGATCATGGTGACGTCATCCAGGGGCAGCTCAGCTGTTACTCAATGGTGGTGGATAGGCTGAGCTTTGGTGTCAAGCCTGGAGGATGTGATCATGGTGACGTTATCCAGGGGCAGCTCAGCTGTTACACAGTGGTGGTGGATAGGCTGAGCTTTGGTGTCCAGCCTGGAGGATGTGATCATGGTGACATCACCCAGGGGCAGCTCAGCTGTTACACAATGGTGGTGGATTGGCTGAGCTTTGGTGTCCAGCCTGGAGGATGTGATCATGGTGACATCACCCAGGGGCGGCTCAGCTGTTACACAATGGTGGTGGATTGGCTGAGCTTTGGTGTCAAGCCTGGAGGATGTGATCATGGTGACGTTATCCAGGGGCAGCTCAGCTGTTACACAGTGGTGGTGGATGGGCCGAGATTCGGTGTCCATTCTGGAGGATATGATCATGGTAACCTCAATCCAGGGGCAGCTCAGATGTTACATAATGGTGGTGGATAGGCCGAGCTTTGGTGTCCAGCCTGGAGGATGTGATCATGGTGACGTCATCCAGGGGCAGCTCAGCTGTTACACAATGGTGGTGGATGGGCCGAGATTCGGTGTCCAGCCTGGAGGATGTGATCATGGTAGCCTCAATCCAGGGGCAGCTCAGCTGTTACACAATGGTGGTGGATGGGCCGAGATTCGGTGTCCAGCCTGGAGGATATAATCATGGTAGCCTCAATCCAGGGGCAGCTCAGCTGTTACACAATGGTGGTGGATAAGCCGAGCTTTGTTGTACAGCATGGAGATTGTGATCATGGTAACGTCATCCAGGGGTGGCTCAGCTGTTACACAATGGTGGTGGATGGGCCGAGATTCAGTGTCTAGCCTGGAGGATGTGATCATGGTGACGTCATCCAGGGGCAGCTCAGCTGTTACACAATGGTGGTGGATGGGCCGAGATTTGGTGTCCAGCCTGGAGGATATGATCATGGTAGCCTCAATCCAGGGGCAGCTCAGCTGTTACACAATGGTGGTGGATAGGCCGAGCTTTGTTGTACAGCATGGAGATTGTGATCATGGTAACGTCATCCAGGGGTGGCTCAGCTGTTACCTACAGGAATTAGGGCCCTTGGGTGATTGGAGCCCTTGTGGTGGACTGGCTTTGCTTCTGTGGCAAGTCAGAGCGTGCGGCAGCAGTTTAGGGATCGCATGGTATCTGTGAATCACAGAATATACTTGATCCCGCGAAGGACATCTGGCAGGAGTTTGTATGTTCTCCCCATGCTTGTGTGGGTTTCCTCCAGGTTCTCTGGATTCCTTCCACAGATTGTGAGGAATTTAGATTGTGAGCTCCAATGGGGACAGCGATGATGATTCCTGTACAGCGCTGTGGAATTAATGGCGCTGTATAAGTTAGAGAAATAAAGACTTGCCCAAAGTTTCACCTGACTCTTGCGATACTCATGTGGTCTTTAATAAAAAGCTGTGGCCTTTTTTACACCAAAAATATTGTGTTGTGTGTTTTATTTTCGTGTGCCATGAAGTTTGGGTCATGTCCAGATGTCATACATCTGCATCCTGAGGGTGCGGATACTGTGATATGTGCTGTCGGCCAGACAAGCCACCTCCGGATTGGCCCATCTCGCGGATGGGCATGTCGGCCGTGATCTTGCATCCATCTCTCCCTTTCACAAGCTCATGGCCTGTTCTCTTCTCTTTCAGGTGAAGGTTTGGTTTCAGAACCGTAGGACTAAGCAGAAGAAGGACCAGGGAAAGGACTCTGAGCTGCGGTCAGTGGTGTCAGAGACGGCCGCCACCTGCAGTGTCCTCAGACTTTTAGAACAAGGTCGCCTCCTGTCGCCTCCTGGCTTGCCTGGACTAATACCTGCTTGTGCTACGGGTGCTTTAAGGGCCCCAAGCAGTTCTGGTCCTGGGGCCCCATCCCATCCTGATGTTACCAGCTCCCCTGCTCACCAGTCTGGACTCCACACCTCTCCCACTGGACACAGCATCTTCAGCATGCCAGTGCCATCTCTCCTGGGCACAGTCACCAACCGGCTCACATCCAACCCCCTGACAATGGCGGGAAACCTGCAGGAACTGTCCGCCCGCTACCTCAGCTCCTCCGCTTTTGAGCCGTATTCTAGAAGCTCCTCCAAGGAGACGTTAGACAAGAAGTCTCTGGACTGACCTGCAGCTTGTGTGTGTCTGTGTGATAGGTGTACCTGTACCCGAACCTTACTGCACCCCAAACCAGAGCGGCCGGGGAGGAGGGGACCCCGACACAATGCAGGGGCCAGGCGTCCGATCCAGGGTCAGTAAGGGAGTCAAAGCATCCACTGACATCATAGATGGCTCCACACCTTCCCGCACATCGCTGCCCGGCTCCGGGATTCCACCGGACCGGACCCTCCTGCCCCCCAATCATCACCTGTAGCTGCAGCCCGGGCCCCGCATCTCTGACAGCAGCAGGGTACCGCTAGAGCGCCAGTGGGGTGCAGAGGGGCCCCAGGGGCCACAGACAGAAAGCAAGACCTAGAGCATATGAATAGTGACAGGTCCAACAACCCGCTCAGTGCTGCCCGGCTCCGGGATTCCACCGGACCGGACCCTCCTGCCTCCCAATCATCATCTGCAGCTGCAGCCCGGGGCCCCGCATCTCTGACAGCAGCAGGGTACCGCTAGAGCACCAATGGGGTGCTGCTGGCCCTGCTATCCCACACATAATGGGGAGGCGGCAAGTAGCAGCCATCGCTGCCAGCGCGGAGGCATCTATCACCCACAGCCCTCCGCACCCACTGGTCTGCAGAATGCTGCCCCCGACATGTGCTGCCCCAGAGCACTGCAGGAGTGAGGAGCCAGCGGGCAACCCTGTACTCCCCGAGTCCTGTCCTCCAGTCACCTCCAGAGCTGCACTCACTATTCTGCTGTTACATCGTGTCTTATCCTCCAGAGCTGCACTCACTATTCTGCTGTTACATTGTGTCTTATCCTCCAGCCACCTCCAGAGCTGCACTCACTATTCTGCTGTTACATCATGTAACAGACACGATGTAACAGCAGAATAGTGAGTGCAGCTCTGGAGGTGACTGGAGGATAAGACACAATGTAACAGCAGAATAGTGAGTGCAGCTCTGGAGGTGGCTGGAGGATAAGACACAATGTAACAGCAGAATAGTGAGTGCAGCTCTGGAGGATAAGACACGATGTAACAGCAGAATAGTGAGTGCAGCTCTGGAGGATAAGACATGATGTAACAGCAGAATAGTGAGTGCAGCTCTGGAGGATAAGACACGATGTAACAGCAGAATAGTGAGTGCAGCTCTGGAGGTGACTGGAGGATAAGACACAATGTAACAGCAGAATAGTGAGTGCAGCTCTGGAGGTGGCTGGAGGATAAGACACAATGTAACAGCAGAATAGTGAGTGCAGCTCTGGAGGATAAGACACGATGTAACAGCAGAATAGTGAGTGCAGCTCTGGAGGATAAGACATGATGTAACAGCAGAATAGTGAGTGCAGCTCTGGAGGATAAGACACGATGTAACAGCAGAATAGTGAGTGCAGCTCTGGAGGTGGCTGGAGGATAAGATATGATGATAACAGAATTCTGATTGCAGCTCTGGAGCATAACACTAGCTCAGTTATTTCTGCTGGTTACACGGTGACTCAGACGTTACAATTTCGCACAATTAGCAGCGAACTCCTCCTAATAAATTTGGTGCTTTTTGGATTTTCCCAAAGTCAGAATATGAAATCCTCTCCTGTTTCGGCGCTGTGAGGAGGCCGAGCTTTGTTGTAAATTTTGTGCCATTTTCTCTCTTTCCATGTCTTCCTTTCATGGGTGAGTTGTGGCTGTAGGTCCCTCCCACTAGAGGCGGGGCTAGAGGCGGGGCTACAGATAACAGCAGAGCGGGGACCCGCCTCTGAGGAGCCGCAGCGTTGCTCACTTCGCGGTGTTGTATCCACAGCTCCTGTTATTTCTGTGGGAAGTAAAGTGCGGCGCTCGGAGGCTTCCAGAACTTTGTCTCCGGTCCCCATGAAAGGCAGAGATGGGCGTAACATTTGAAAAGTTGCTGACTCCGCCCCTCACAAGTAAACCACACCCACTACCTGATTTTTTTTATTACTCCAAACTGCTGCATTCTCATGTGATGAATGTGGCTGAGGAGGCGGCTGCTCCCCGGGGACACCCACACGGCGGGCAATTACTAGTATAGCAATTACTCACTGTTCCTGCACTGACCCCAGGGGCCCCGGAGCTGCTCCCCTGTGACGCCCACACGGCGGGAGATTACTAGTATAGCAATTACTCAATGTTCCTGCACTGACCCCAGGGGCCCCGGAGCTGCTCCCCTGTGACACCCACACGGCGGGCAATTACTAGTATAGCAATTACTCAATGTTCCTGCACTGACCCCAGGGGCCCTGGAGCTGCTCCCCTGTGACACCCACACGGAGGGAAATTACTAGTATAGCAATTACTCAATGTTCCTGCACTGACCCCAGGGGCCCCGGAGCTGCTCCCCTGTGACGCCCACACGGCGGGAAATTACTAGTATAGCAATTACTCAATGTTCCTGCACTGACCCCAGGGGCCCTGTTGTGAATTCTGTTGTCAAGCTCCCTCCTGTGGTCATGAATGGTACTTCGGCTGGTTCTGTCCATGGGCTTCCTCTGGTGGTTGTGAGTGGAGCTGCGGTTTCTGAGTTTCCTTCTACAGGTGACGAGGTTAATTCGTTAGCTGCTGCTCTATTTAACTCCACTTAGATCTTTGCTCCATGCCACCTGTCAATGTTCCAGTATTGGTCTAGTTCACTCCTGGATCGTTCTTGTGACCTGTCTTCCCAGCTGAAGCTAAGTTCCTGCTTGTTTTTCTCTGGTTTGCTATTTTTCTGTCCAGCTTGCTATTTTGATTTTTGTCTTGCTTGCTGGAAGCTCTGGGACGCAGAGGGAGCGCCTCCGCACCGTGAGTCGGTGCGGAGGATCTTTTTGCGCCCTCTGCGTGGTCTTTTTGTAGGTTTTTGTGCTGACCGCAAAGTTATCTTTCCTATCCTCTGTCTGTTCAGTAAGTCGGGCCTCACTTTGCTAAATCTATTTCATCTCTGTGTTTGTAATTTTCATCTTTACTCACAGTCATTATATGTGGGGGGCTGCCTTTTCCTTTGGGGAATTTCTCTGAGGCAAGGTAGGCTTTATTTTTCTATCTCTAGGGCTAGCTAGTTTCTTAGGCTGTGACGAGTTGCATAGGGAGCGTTAGGAGCAATCCACGGCTATTTCTAGTGTGTGTGAAAGGATTAGGGATTGCGGTCAGCAGAGTTCCCACGTCCCAGAGCTCGTCCTATATTATTAGTAACTATCAGGTCATTCCGTGTGCTCTTAACCACTAGGTCCATTATTGTCCTTACCACCAGGTCATAACAGGGCCCCAGAGCTGCTCCCCTGTGACGCCCACACGGCGGGAAATTACTAGTATAGCAATTACTCAATGTTCCTGCACTGACCCCTGGGGCCCGGAGCTGGACCCTTTTGTTTGGGAATTGCTCATAGTCGTGCAGGTCCGGATAGTCGTGTAGGTCCGGATAGTCCCGCAGTGTATGCCGCTCTCAGACACTTATCGGTGGGGCAGACCCCAGCATCAGACGCGTCCGGTGCCCCCGTCATCAGTGTCGCGCGGCGCTCACGTTATTTGTGGCCTGTTTGGATGATTATACCACCAGCGATTTGTCAGTTGTACTTGAATGTGTCGCAGGTTTCAGCGCCTCCTGATTGGCTGATCCGGAGATCATGCCATGTGACCGGCCAATCAGGGGCCGCGCTCGATGCCTCAGTGTAATTATAGTCATTTATTTGTAAATTATTTAATGAAGGGAAAGCGGGAAAAATGGGGGCGAGACTTCCTGCGAGGTGTCGTTCAGTGGCGTCTTGTGTTGGTGTCATGCGAGTGACTAGGCCGATATATACAGTATATAGAAGCCGTGTCTGTATATATAGGGGCCGTATATATATATATATATATATATATATATATATGTATATATATATAGAAGACTCGTCTGTATATATAGGGGCCGTATATATATATATATATATATATATATATATATATATTTAAGCCGTGTCTGTATATATAGGGGCTGTATATATATATATAGAAGACTTGTCTGTGTATATATAGGGGCCGTATATATATACAGAATATAGAAGCCGTGTCTGTATATATATGGGCCGTATATATATAGAAGCCGTATCTGTATATAAGGGCCGTATATATATATATATATAGAAGCTGTGTCTGTATATAGGGGCCGTATATATATATAGAAGCTGTGTCTGTATATAGGGGCCGTATATATATATATATATATATATATATATATATATATATATATATATATATATATATAGAAGACTTGTCTGTATATAGGGGCCGTATATATATAGAAGACTTGTCTGTATATATAGGGGCCGTATATATATAGAAGCCATGTCTGTATATATAGGGGCCGTATATATATATAGAAGACTTGTCTGTATACAGTTAGGTCCATATATATTTGGACAGAGACAACATTTTTCTTACTTTGGTTATAGACATTACCACAATGAATTTTAAACAAAACAATCCAGATGCAGTTGAAGTTCAGACTTTCAGTTTTCATTTGAGGGTATTCACATTAAAATTGGATGAAGGGTTTAGGAGTTTCAGCTCCTTAACATAGTAACATAGTTAGTAAGGCCGAAAAAAGACATTTGTCCATCCAGTTCAGCCTATATTCCATCATAATAAATCCCCAGATCTACGTCCTTCTACAGAACCTAATAATTGTATGATACAATATTGTTCTGCTCCAGGAAGACATCCAGGCCTCTCTTGAACCCCTCGACTGAGTTCGCCATCACCACCTCCTCAGGCAAGCAATTCCAGATTCTCACTGCCCTAACAGTAAAGAATCCTCTTCTATGTTGGTGGAAAAACCATGTACCATCCTGTTTTTAAAAGGACCAAAACTAATTGGACAGATTAAATAATTTTAAATAAAATGTTCATTTTTAGTACTTGGTTGAAAACCCTTTGTTGGCAATGACTGCCTGAAGTCTTGAACTCATGGACATCACCAGACGCTGTGTTTACTCCTTTTTGATGCTCGGCCTTCACTGCGGTGGTTTTCAGTTGCTGTTTGTTTGTGGCCTTTCTGTCTGAAGTTTAGTCTTTAACAAGTGAAATGCTGCTCAATTGGGTTGAGATCAGGTGACTGACTTGGCCATTCCAGAATATTCCACTTCTTTGCTTTAATAAACTCCTGGGTTGCTTTGGCTTTATGTTTTGGGTCATTGTCCATCTGTAGTATGAAACGACGACCAGGAGTTTGGTTGCATTTGGCTGGATCTGAGCACACAGTATGGCGGTTCTGAATACCTCAGAATTCATTTGGCTGCTTCTGTCCTGTGTCACATCATCAATAAACACTAGTGACCCAGTGCCACTGGCAGCCATGCATGCCCGCGCCATCACACTGCCTCCGTCGGGTTTATGCATGCCCACGCCATCAAACTGCCTCCGCCGGGTTTATGCATGCCCACGCCATCACACTGCCTCCGCCGGGTTTATGCATGCCCGCGCCATCACACTGCCTCCGCCGGGTTTATGCATGCCCACGCCATCACACTGCCTCCGCCGGGTTTATGCATGCCCGCGCCATCACACTGCCTCCGCCGGGTTTATGCATGCCCGCGCCATCACACTGCCTCCGCCGGGTTTATGCATGCCCACGCCATCACACTGCCTCCGCCGGGTTTATGCATGCCCACGCCATCACACTGCCTCCGCCGGGTTTATGCATGCCCACGCCATCACACTGCCTCCGCCGGGTTTATGCATGCCCGCGCCATCACACTGCCTCCGCCGGGTTTATGCATGCCCACGCCATCACACTGACTGCGCCGGGTTTTACAGATGATGTGCGATGCTTTGGATCATGAGCTGTACCGCGCCTTCACCATAATTTTCTCTTTCCATCATTCTGGTAGAGGTTGATCTTGGTTTCATCTGCCCATAGAATGTTCTTCCAGAACTGTGCGGCTTTTTTAGATGTTTTTAGCCTTTTTATTCTTGATGCTTATGAGTGGCTGCACCGTGCAGTGAACCCTCTGTATTTACTTTCATGCAGTCTTCTCTTTATGACAGATTTGGATATTGATCCGCCGACCTCCTGGAGAGTGTTGGTCACTTGGTCGGCTGTTGTGAATGTTTCTCTTCACCATGGAGATTATTCTGCGATCATCCACCACTGTTGTCTTCCGTGGGCGCCCAGGTCTTTTTGCATTGATGAGTTCACCAGTGCTTTCTTTCTTTCTCAGGATGCACCAAACTGTAGATTTTGCCACTCCTAATATTGTAGCAATTTCTCGGATGGGTTTTTTCTGTTTTCGCAGCTTAAGGATGGCTTGTTTCTCCTGCATGAAGAGCTCCTTTACCGCATATTTACTTCACAGCAAAACCTTCCAAATGCAGCACCGCACCTCAAATCAACTCCAGGCCTTTTATCTGCTTCATTGAGAATGACATAACGAAGGGATGGCCCACACCTGTCCATGAAATAGCCTTGGAGTCAATTGTCCAATTAATTTTGGTCCCTTTAAAAACAGGGTGGTACATGTTAAAGAGCTGAAACTCCTAAACCCTTCATCCAATTTTAATGTGGATACCCTCAAATGAAAGCTGAACGTCTGAACGTCAACGATATCTGAATTGTTTGGTTTAATATTCATTGTGGTAATGTCTATAACCAAAATTAGAAAAATGTCTCTGTCCAAATATATATTGACCTAACTGTATATAGGGGCCGTATATATATATATATATATATATATATATATATATATAGAAGACTTGTCTGTATATATAGGGGCCATATATATATAGAAGCCGTGTCTGTATATATAGGGGCCGTATATATATATAGAAGACTTGTCTGTATATATAGGGGCCATATATATATATATAGAAGAATTGTCTGTATATATAGGGGCCGTATATATATAGAAGCCATGTCTGTATATATAGGGGCCGTATATATATAGAAGCCATGTTTGTATATATAGGGGCCGTATATATATAGAAGACTTGTCTGTATATATAGGGGCCGTATATATATATATATATATATATATAGAAGAATTGTCTGTATATATAGGGGCCGTATATATATAGAAGCTGTGTCTGTATATATAGGGGCCATATATATAGAAGAATTGTCTGTATATATAGGGGCCGTATATATATAGAAGCCGTGTCTGTATATAGGGGCCATATATATATATATATAGAAGCCATGTCTGTATATATAGGGGCCGTATATATATATATAGAAGACTTGTCTGTATATATAGTGGCCGTATATATATATGGAAGACTTGTCTGTATATATAGGGGCCGTATATATATAGAATTGTCTGTATATATAGGGGCCGTATATATATAGAAGCTGTGTCTGTATATAGGGGCCATATATATATATATACATATATATATATGTATATAGAAGCCATGTCTGTACATATAGGGGCCGTATATATATATATAGAAGCCATGTCTGTATATATAGGGGCTGTGTATATATATAGAAGACTTGTCTGTATATATAGGGGCCGTATATATATAGAAGAATTGTCTGTATATATAGGGGCCGTATATATATAGAAGCCATGTCTGTATATATAGGGGCCGTATATATATAGAAGACTTATCTGTATATATAGGGGCCGTATATATATAGAAGAATTGTCTGCATATATAGGGGCCGTATATATATAGAAGCTGTGTCTGTATATAGGGGCCATATATATATATAGAAGCCATGTCTGTATATATAGGGGCCGTATATATATATATATATATAGAAGAATTGTCTGTATATATAGGGGCCGTATATATATAGAAGCCATGTCTGTATATATAGGGGCCGTGTATATATATAGAAGAATTGTCTGTATATATAGGGGCCGTATATATATAGAAGCTGTGTCTGTATATAGGGGCCATATATATATAGAAGCCATGTCTGTATATATAGGGGCCGTATATATATATAGAATACTTGTCTGTATATATAGGGGCCGTATATATATAGAAGCCGTGTCTGTATATATAGGGTCCGTATATATATAGAAGTCATGTCTGTATATATAGGGGCCGTATATATATAGAAGACTTGTCTGTATATATAGGGGTCGTATATATATATATGACTTGTCTGTATATATAGGGGCCGTATATATATATAGAATAATTGTCTGTATATAGGGGCCGTATATATAGAAGCCGTGTCTGTATATATAGGGGCCGTATATATATGAGCCGTGTCTGTATATATAGGGGCCGTATATATATATAGAAGCCATGTCTGTATATATAGGGGCCACATATATATGAGCCGTGTCTGTATATAGGACACTGTATATGTATATATATATATATGATGTGTCTGTATAAATATAGGGGTCATATATGTATATATATGATGTGTCTGTATAAATAGGAGGCCGTATATGTATATATATATATATATATATGATGTGTCTGTATATATAGGAGGCCGTATATGTGTATATATATATATATATGATGTGTCTGTATATATAGGAGGCCGTATATGTATATATATATATATGATGTGTCTGTACATATAGGAGGCCGTATATGTATATATATATGAAGTGCCTGTATATATAGGAGGCCGTATATGTATATATATGATGTGTCTGTATATATAGGAGGCCGTATATGTATATATATGATGTGTCTGTATATATAGGAGGCCGTATATGTATATATATGATGTGTCTGTATATATAGGAGGCCGTATATGTATATATATGATGTGTCTGTATATATAGGAGGCCGTATATGTATATATATGATGTGTCTGTATATATAGGAGGCCGTATATGTATATATATGATGTGTCTGTATATATAGGAGGCCGTATATGTTTATATATGATGTGACTGTATATATAGGAGGCCGTATATGTATATATATGATGTGTCTGTATATATAGGAGGCCGTATATGTATATATATGATGTGTCTGTATATATAGGAGGCCGTATATGTTTATATATGATGTGACTGTATATATAGGAGGCCGTATATGTATATATATGATGTGTCTGTATATATAGGAGGCCGTATATATATGAGAGCAGAGTTCTGTATTTTTCACATTCTATTTAAACGGCAGATTCTTATTTGTAAAGGAGGAGATGGATCCGAGCGACTCTCGCGTCTCCTGGACGTCTGTACCTGAAATAAACTGAAATGTCTCCATCTGGTTAAAGGCTCCATCTGGCGTCACTTTTTTCAGCACTGCGCCTATCACTGCGCCCTGATGTCCTGTTACTCCCCGCATGCTACTGCAGCCTCTACTGGCTCTATACCTGTATCTGTGTGTCCACATCTATGAGCGTCCACTCAACATCACCTCCTCCAGCATTTGGCTATCATGAGGCATATGACTGGACCTAATCAGTGTGCTAGCAGCATTGTGAGTGCAGCTCTGGAGGTAAGGCTACTTTCACACTAGCGTCAGAATCTCCCCGTCGCAATGCGTCGGGCAGAGATTCCGACGCTAGCGTTTAACGCACTGCACAACGGAGTCAGCGGATGCATTTCTCCGGCGCATCCGCTGCCCCATTGTGAGGTGCGGGGAGGTGGGGGCGGAGTTCCAGCCGCGCATGCGCGGTCGGAAAAAGCGGTCCGTCAGGAGCAAAAAACGTTACATGTAGCGTTTTTTGCTCCCGATGGTCCGCCAAAGCACGACACATCCGTCGCACGACGGATGCAACGTGTGGCAATCCGTCGCAATGCGTCGTCAATACAAGTCTATGGGGAAAAAACGCATCCTGCAAGCACTTTTGCAGGATGCGTTTTTTCTGCAAAACGACGTATTGTGACGGATTGCAGTTAACGCTAGTGTGAAAGTAGCATTACTGGGAAATAAAACACGATGTTACAGTGTTAAGGATACACAGCCAGGGCATCATGCAGATCCACCCACTGCCTATTTGTCAAGAGCTTGGCTGAGGGAAGCACTCCGATGGGAAAACAGGTAGAACCTACAGCGAGCTATGCCTTCCAAGTACATTTAACCCAGACAGTTTCTGATTTTTTTAACTCCTAAGTTACTCCCACACACCTTCCCTTGATAACCTCATGCGGGCCGATTGTGGGATGTGCTGGGTCTGTTAGAATTTTGAGATCCCCAACATACAAAATACCTTCACCTCTGCAGGTCCCAGGTGTTAGATATTGATGTCATATTTTGTTATCATGAGTTTGCCATTGCAAACCAAATATGACAAGTATGGCTTCATCTACGGGATGATTATTTAGTTGGAGGGATTCTAGTGGCTCTACAGTGAAGTCAGTGAATGCGTCATGTCCGTTCCTTTGCTACAATGCCAAAAATCTATAGCTCATAAATATTGGATTGATACAAACCCCAATATTCCATTCCGGACCCTGGAGCCAGGTTGTCTACACCAGATTCTTTCCTTTCATCATATGAAGCTTCCGCCTGGGATGAAGGGCAGTTCTTCTCCTACGATAAACACATTTCAGCCTAGTTATTTTCCCAGTTTTCCTGTTTAATTACCTGTACACTGCAGGGATCATCTGCTTCAGACGAGGTTAAAGCATTATCTCTCTGCCTATTTCCCTTCTTTTAATTACTTTCACTTCCTAGCTATACGGAGTTTCCCCTTCTTTTCTATATGTTCAGTGTGAGGTCTGCTTCAAAAAGTTTTAAGTGTAAGCTCTTCTCCCAGGTGTTCTATGTGACGGGAACATCCGGGCATGTCTTATTTATTTTACATTTTTCTTTGACACCTCACCCTTTTAAAAATGGCATAGGAGGCTGATGTATTGGGTGACCACACTGAGGGGAGGAGAAATAGTGGAGCAGCTCTTGGTTCCTGGTCCCTACCGGTGGAAGGTGTTAGACTTGGCACATTCACATGTTTTGGGGGGACATCTGGGGGTAGAGAAAGAAAAAGAGAATAATGCAGAGGTTCTATTGGCCGGGGTGTTACCAGGAGATCCTAAATTATTGTAGGTCTGGTCCCACTTGCCAGATAACCGCTCCCTCTACTCACTTCCGAAGTCCCCTAGAACCATTACCCATGATAGAGGTCCCATTTGAGATGATTGCCATGGATCTAATGGGTCCTCTAGAGGGCAGCAATACCCTAAAGCAGCACCACTAAGAAACTCCTCAGCCAAGAGTATTTCTCGGGAACTACTTCGTATTTTTGCACGGACAGGTCTGCCGAAGGAGATTTTGACAGACCAGGGAATCCCTTTCATGAGCAAGGTATTGAGGGAGTTGGTCCTTCAGATTTCCCAGCTGCGAACCTCAGCCTACCATCTGCAGAAAGACTAGTAGAGCGCTTCAATAAGATATTGAAAATGATGCTCAAAAAGGTAATTGAGAAGGACGGTCAAGACTGGGACTATTTGCTTCCATTTCTGTTCTTCATCAGAGACGTTCCCAGGCCTCTACTGGCTTCTTGCCGTTCGAGCCCCTGTATGGTTGACATTCGCGAAGGCTCCTGGACATTGCCAAGAAAACCTGGGAAGCCGAGATCACGCCACACTGGAGCATCATAGAGCATGTTACCCAGTTACAGGAGAGGATGGTAAAAGTGATGTCCATCGTGAAGGAGCATCTTCTCCAGGCACAGGAGGCACAGGCAAGGGTGTATAACCGTTCAGCGAGAGTGAGGCAGTTCCAGCCTGGGGACTGCGTGCTAGTGGTTATCCTCATGGTGGAGAGCAAGTTCCTACTCAAGTGGAAAGGCCCATACGTGGTGGTGAAGAAACTATGCGAGGTAAATTACAAGGTACACCAGGCCGACTGAAGGAAGCCACACCAAATATACCATGAGAACTTGCTCAAGCAATGGTGACATTGGGAGTCGCTGGAAACCCCTTGCCTGGGAGCCAATCCCAAAGCCACAGTGGATGATGTTTCCGTTGCAGCGTCTGTTGAAAAAGCCACACGTAAGGGTAAACCTCAGTCCCATAGATTTCCCGAAGCACGTCGGAAGGTAATAGCCCATGAGGTGAAGAGGATGTTAGAGATTGGGGTGATTGAGGAGTCAAAAAGTGATTGGTCGAGTCTCATCATCCTTGTACTGAAGCCCGACTGTGAGTGGCAGTTTTGCAATGATTACTGCAAACTGAATGAGTTCTACAAATGTAAATGTGATGCATATCCGATGCCCCGTGCGGATGAAATCATTGAGAGACTGGGAACCACAAGGTACATTACCACCCTCGACCTGACAAAGGCCTACTGACAGATCCCCATGTCCTGGAGGAGAAGACGGCCTTGTCGACATCTGATGGGTGTTTCCAATACACCAGAATGCCCTTCAGACTACAGGGGGATACAGCAACCTTCCAGAGGGCTATGGATTGGGTCCTGGCTCCACATAAGTAGTATGCCGCTGCCTACCTAGATGACATTGTGGTCTTCAGCCCTGACTGGAGTAGTCATCTACCAAAGATACAGGCAGTCCTGGATGCGTTGAAGAATTCGGGGTTCACCATAGACCCAAAAAAAATGTGCCATAGGAAAGGAAGAGCCAAACACCTAGCCTATGTAGTCGGGAGGGGAGAAATCAAGCCCCAGATAAACAAATTTGAGGTGATCCAGAAATAGCCACAACCATTTTCCAAGAAGCAAGTGAGGGCGTTTTTTGGAATTGTGGGTTACTACCGGCAGTTTATCCCAAGGTTCGTCATGATTGCCGTGCCGTTAACTGACCTCCTTCAAGGCACAAGATCATCATTGATTAAATGGTCTGCTGAGTCTGAGATGCCTTCCAAGAGCTGAAGCGGGTTCTGTGTAGACATCCAGTTCTGGTCGCACCAGACTTTAGCAAGGAGTTTGTGGTCCAGACAGATGCATCAAGAAATCGGCTTGGGAGCCGTGCTATCTCAGGAAGTGAGTGGGGAGGAGCATCCTGTATCTGAGCTGGAAGCTCTCTTCATGGGAGAGAAACTATGGCATCGCTGAGAAAGAGTGCTTAGCCATAAAATGGGCCGCGGATACCCTGAGGTACTACCTGCTAGGCCGGAGGTTTAATCTGGTATCTGACCATGCAGAAAACAAAAAAGGATATTTCCATCTCTCGGTTGAAGTTTATAGGAGTCCAGCGTGCACGAAACCACGAGCCGACCACTCATGTATAGCAATTGCAGGAAAAAGAAGAGATATTCCAGCTTCTGGTAACATTTTCAGAGCAATCTTTGTTCCATTAAAACAATTTTAAAAATTGTGGCCAAAGTGCTATAGTGCCTGCTCCTCTTCCTGTCCACTATATTTTTAATTGTTTTTTGATAGAATAAAGATTGCTCTGAAAATTTTGCCAGAATCTGGAATATCTCTTCTTTTTCCAGTATCTGACCATGCCCCTCTGAGGTGGTTTAGGGAAGAGAAGGGTAAAAATGCTAGGGTAACTAGGTGGTTTTTAGGCCTCCAAGATTTCACGTTTCACGTCGAGCATAGGCCAGGAAAGTTTCACTGGAACGCAGATGGCTTCCCTACCTAGCGAGTGAAGGTGCAAAACCCCCGGCTTTGGGCAGAGAGGGGGGATATGTGACAAAGTCACTGGTAATGTAATAGAGGGGAGATATGTGTCACTGTGCTTCATGGCTTCAGTGATGTGAAACCAGAGTATTTTCCTCCAGCACACTACGGGTTGTGAAGGTTAAGTTATGTCATGAGCTGGTCTTAGTGGACCTCCATAGAGTGTGAGGGATGAGGTCCATCTTATCTTCACATGCAGAGCCCTGACAGGACCTGCGTGATGTCAGGATCATGTGATCAGTCACATGATGGAGGAGTCACATGGTCTAAAGAACTGGGCTGTAGAGGCAGTCTGTGGTCAGCAGGACTGGAGGGAGGATCTCCAGTGGTTTGTGTCTTGTGGAGGAAAGACTGAACCCGTGTTGCTCCAGGGCGGGATGTTACTCACATAAATATGGACAGTGTTTCAGTGTTTTGTTTTTCTTTGTTGTTTGTCCTGTTTTAGCTGGAAAGTCTTTGTTAATTTTCCCCTCTTCTTGGTTTATGCGGCATAATAATAAGGCGACTTTCACACATCAGGTTTTTTGCATCAGGCACAATGCGGCAAATGTTGGAAAAAATGGATCTGGCGCAGACTCTGAAAAACTGATGCGACGGATCCGACTAGCATATCCAGATAATTGGATAAAAAATTTTGGAGCATGCTCAGTTTAAAAAAATTGAATACGGCGCCGGAATCCGTCATTTTCCGGGTCTGGCACCTTCCGGCTCCCATAGGCTTCCATTCTAGCAAACAGCCGGAAGCGCCGGATCTGGCACTTGTGGCTTTTTCGCCGGAGACAAAAACCGTTGCTATGGACGTTTTTTCCAGAAACCGGAAACCTGATGTGTGAAAGTAGACTAAACCAACTGGAGATTTAAAAAGTCTGTGTTCCTATTTTCTACATCCGTATACAGCCACGAGTTGAATTACTACAATATATATATTATGTACATACCGTATATATACACACAGTTGTGCTCAAAGGTTTACAAACTCCGGCAGAATTTTTGCTTTCTTGGCCTTTTTTCAGAGAATATGAACGATGACACCAAACCTTCTCCTGCACCCATGATCAGTGGTTGGGTGAAGCCATTTATTGTCACTACTGTGTTTTCTCTTTAGAAATCATAATGACAACCCAAAACATCCAGATGACCCTGATCAAAAGTTCACATCCCCTGGTGATTTTGGCCTGATAACATGCACAGAAATTGTCTGCTACTAAAGGTAACATCCTCACCTGTGACCTGTTTGCTTGTATTCAGTGTGTGCATAAAAACTGAGTGAGGTTCTGGGATCCAGACAGACTCTTGCATCTTTCATCCAGCCACTGACGTTGCTGGATTGTGAGTCATAGGGAAAGCAAAAGAATTGTCAACGGATCTACGGGAAAAGGTAGTTGAGCTGTATAAAACAGGAAAGGGATACAAAAAGATATCCAAGGGATTGATAATGCCAGTCAGCAGCGTTCACACTGTGATTAACAAATGGAAAATCAGGCGCTCTGTAAAAACAAAACCACGATCAGGTAGACCAACAAAAATGTCGTCCACAACCGCCAGGAAAATTGTTCGGGATGCAAAGAAAAACCCACAAATAACATCAGCTGAAATACATGACTCTCTGAAAACTAGCGGTGTGGCTGTTTCAAGATGCACAATAAGGAGGCACTTGAAGAAAAATGGGCTGCATGGCCGAGTCGCCAGAAGAAAGCCATTACAGTGCAAATGCCACAAAGTATCTCACCTACAATACGCAAAACAGCACAGAGACAAGCCTCAAAACTTCTGGAACACCGTAATTTGGAGTGATGAGAACAAAACTGAACTTTTTATCCACAACCATAATTGTTACATTTGGAGAGAGGTCAACAAGGCCTATGATGAAAGGAACACCATTCTTACTGTAAAGCATGGAGGTGGATCGCTGATGTTTTGGGGATGTGTGAGCTACAAAGGTGCAGAAAACTTGGCCAAACTTGAAGGAAAGATGAATGCAGCACGTTATCAGCAAATACTAGAGGCAAATTTGCACTCATCAGCCCGGAAGCTGGCCATGGGATGTACTTGGTCATTCCAACTTGACAACGAAGGTTCTGGAGTGGCCATCTCAGTCTCCTGACCTCAGTATCATTGAGCCACTCTGGGGAGATCTCAACCGCACAGTTCATGCTAGGCAGCCCAGGAATTTACAGGAACTGGAGGCTTTATGCCAAGAAGAGTGGCCAACTTTACCATCTGAGAAAATAAAGAACCTCATCCACAACTACCACAAAAGACTTCAAGCTGTCATTGATGTTAGAGAGGGCAATACAAGTGATTAAGAAATGGGGGATGTCATTTTGATCAGGGTCATTTGGATGTTTTGGGCTGTCATTATGATTTAAAAAGAGAAAACGCAGTAGTCTGACAATAAATGGCTTCACCCAACCACTGACCATGAGTGGTGAAAAAGTGTTGATGTTATCATTCATATTGTTTGTATATATATATATATATATATATATATATATATACTAGATTGTGGCCCGATTCTAACGCATCGGGTATTCTAGAATATGCATGTCCCCGTAGTAAATGGACAATGATGATTCCAGAATTCGCGGCAGACTGTGCCCGTCGCTGATTGGTCGAGGCAACCTTTATGACATCATCGTCGCCATGGCAACCATTATGACATCATCGTCGCTGTGCCTGGCGGCCTCGACCAATCAGAGACGCGGGATGTCTACGTCCTTTATGACATCATCGTCGCTGTGCCCGTCGCTGATTGGTCGAGGCCTAGCGGCCTCGACCAATCAGAGACGCGGGTTTCTACGTCGATACTGTGCCCGTCGCTGATTGGTCGAGGCCTGGCGGCCTCGACCAATCAGAGACGCAGGATTTCCAGGACAGACAGACGGACAGACAGAAAGACAGACAGACGGAAAAACCCTTAGACAATTATATATATACATATATACAGCTCTGGCAATAATCAGGAGGAAGATGGATAGTCACAAGCCAGCAAACAAAGAAGAATTGCTTAAATTTTTGCGCCAGAGGCAGTATGAAAGACTGGTGAAAAGCATGCCAAGACACATTAAGGCTGGGATTAACAATCATGGTTATTCCACAAAATATTGATTTCTGACTTCTTCCTGAGGTAAAACATTAGTATTGTTGTTTCTAAATCTAAATGATTATGAACTTGTTTTCTTTTCATTATTTGAGGTCTAAAAGCACTGTTTTTTTTATTTTGACCATTTTTCACTTTCAGAAAAATATACAAAATGTATTGCTTGGAACTTCGGAGAAATGTTGTCAGAAGTTTATAGAATAAAAGAACAATTTACATTTTACTGAAAAATATAAAGGAAAAACAGACAAACTAAACATTTTGCAGTGGTCTTTTAATTTTTGCCAGAGCTGTATATAGCTGGACACACATTCTCATTTAAAGATTTTTCTGTATTTTCATGACTATGAGAATTGTACATTCACACTGAAGGCATCAAAACTATGAATTATCACATGTGGAATTATATACTTAACAAAAAAGTGTGAAACAACTGAAATTATGTCTTATATTCTAGGTTCTTTAAAGTAGCCACCTTTTGCTTTGATGACTGCTTTGCACACTCTTGGCATTCTCTTGATGAGCTTCAAGAGGTAGTCACCGGGAATGGTCTTCCAACAATCTTGAAGGAGTTCCCATGATGCTTAGCACTTGTTGGCCCTTTTGCCTTCACTCTGAGGTCCAGCTCACCCCAAACCATCTCGATTGGGTTCAGGTCTGGTGACTGTGGAGGCCAGGTCATCTGGCGTAGCACCCCATCACTCTCCTTCTTGGTCAAATAGCCCTTACACAACCTGGAGGTGTTTGGGGTCATTGTCCTGTTAAAAAATAAATGATGGTCCAACTAAACGCAAACCGGATGGAATAGCATGCCGCTGCAAGATGCTGTGGTAGCCATGCTGGTTCAGTATGCCTTCAATTTTGAATAAATCCCCAACAGTGTCACCAGCAAAGCCCCCCCACACCATCCCACCTCCTCCTCCATGCTTCACGGTGGGAACCAGGCATGTAGAGTCCATCCGTTCACCTTTTCTGCATCGCACAAAGACACGGTGGTTGAAACCAAAGATCTCAAATTTGGACTCATCAAACCAAAGCACAGATTTCCACTGGTATAATGTCCATTACTTGCGTTCTTTAGCCCAAATGGAGCGCCCCCATGGGCTATGAGGTACTCAGTACCGGGTCCTTCGGTTATCAAGGGGGATGTCACGGTGGCTGACCCGATCAGTGGCCCTCGGGAGGTCCATTGAAAAGGGAAAGGTCTTTAAAGGGGAAATGTTCATGACGCCACCTGTGGTATTCGGTCAGGGTGACCAACGCTGTTTTAAGGGGTCCACTGGGGTGATGTTATGGCAGCTAGATGGTATACCTTCCCACAGGTGAAGTATGTCCCCAGAGCTTCCCGGTGTGTAGATGGTGGATGGTGAGTGTCACGATAATGCAAAAACCATAGCTGAGGGATTTTTGCGCATCTGACCATGGTCCTGAAAGCACATGGCAGCTGTGATCCCTCCTTCCCTCTCCCCCCCCCCCCAGTCTAAGATCATAAATATCTCTGACCTCAGTACATATCATTAACCAGCCTTTTAGTGATGTCACGAGGCTGCAGTTTATAAGACTCTACACTTAACCCAGCCTTCAGTTTTGCCTGAGGAGCTGTACTATGCACTGGGACATCTGGGCTCTGCCTGCCAGCATGGTTTTTATGAGTTTTACCTTTTCTCATTTAATCCCGTTATATTATAATTGATTGTACATATTTTCAATTGTCTCATATTGTAACATGGTTATATACCTTTTTATAAACACTGCCTTAATCTTTCTGAGTAAAATATTTAAATTACTAGTTTTCGTTCCTCTAAAACATACCTTAAGTCTTCTGAAGGGAATTACGCTACTGTTCTGGGTTAGCTTCGGACCCGTTAATCAAAGCTGGTGGCAGCATACCGTGTGCTGTGCCTTTGGAAGTCATTGTAGCGACTGCGGCGTTGATAATTATTGTTCCTGCCTGAGTGGGAGTAGTTATATCGCCTCGCGGCAGCGTGCTAAATAGCCAGTACATAGCGGGCAGCCTTTCTGGTGACTCATTACCCTAGGTGAAGTACCTAATCTGACCTGAGGGTGAGGGGGGCGCCAGAGAGCTGCAAGTTTGCAAGCGTAACTGTAAAGCGGGATATACATAAATCCCTGCAGTTTGTGTTATATTGTAAGAGCAGTGGGATACCTAGAATAAGCCCCTGCGGTAAACTAAGAGGTTAATAGCCTTGTGTGTGTTTTCATCACATTGTAGCAGTGGAGGGATAACTAAGATAAGCCCCCCTGCACATGTGATAGCCGTCTGTTGGCCTAAAGTCACCCCGATCCGTGATGAAGGGGTGACGGTGACGGTGTGAATTGTGACAGTGAGAGGCGCAGAGAAGAAAGAGGACACATGGTGCAATTTCTTTACCTTTACTGAAGGCTTCAGCATCCACAGTCCACAGCACCAGATCATAGGGCAGGCAGAGTCCGGCCGGTTTGGAGGCAAATCCAGAGTCCCCATATAAATGTGGAAATCAGTAGCCTTCCTCTAGCGCCGTGGTGTTGTAGTACCTTACTGCTAAGCCTCTCATAAGGTCCTCACAGATGTTTTAGATGTTATTGATGATATGTCTCTCACCCCCAGATGCATAGGATAAACCTGTATGACCGGTGTCTTGAGGCGTTTTATAGGGACTCTATCATGCCCCAGCCTCTAAGCTGTGCCACCTTGCCTCCTGGGTGTAGGGCGGGCAGGTAACGTGAAATTAGCTGTCCTGCCGGTCTCTGGAGCAAGGCATAAAGAACTGTTGCTCTCTCGGTGTTCCAGCTACTGGGATCCTGCACCTCAGAATGAGGCAGCCTGTGTAGGGCAGAACTCCTCCTGGTATCCACTCCTTTGTTATGACTTCTTCACCCTCTCTACAATACAATTCTGTTTCAATGTCCCTTCTGAAAAACTGCCGCACTTAGGGCAGGCACAGCTCCGTGTCCTTCTGTCTAGGCCTCTGACAGGCTCGCACCCCTGCCATGGATCAACTACCTGAGCGAAGCTCAGCCAGCAACTGCCTAACTTCCTCCCCAGGCAATCAGTTTTACCTATGTAAAAGTAAGTGAGTAAAAGTAAGTGAAGAGTGCCCTAATAAATAGGAGCATAGCTCCCCCTGGTGGCCTGGAGTGCGAAATGTGTTGCATGTTTGTGATACCTGGATTCGGGTGTCATTCTTTGCCTCCAAACGTAACATCACTCCCCCCTAGAGGAGAATGATATTACTGCAACGACCAGGACCCTGGGGCGCTGCACAAACAAGTCTCTTCTGCTTGTTGCCTGTCCTTAGCAGTGGTTTCCTAGCAGCTATTTTACCATGAAGGCCTGCTGCACAAAGTCTCCTCTTAACAGTTGTTGTAGAGATGTGTCTGCTGCTAGAACTCTGTGTGGCATTGACCTGGTCTCTAATCTGAGCTGCTGTTAACCTGCGATTTCTGAGGCTGGTGACTCGGATAAACTTATCCTCAGAAGCAGAGGTGACTCTTGGTCTTCCTTTCCTGGGGTAGTCCTCATGTGAGCCAGTTTCTTTGTAGCGCTTGATGGTCTTTGCAACTGCACTTGGCGACACTTTCAAAATTTTCCCAATTTTTCGGACTGACTGACCTTCATTTCTTAAAGTAATGATGGCCACTCGTTTTTCTTTACTTAGCTGCTTTTTTCTTGCCATAATACAAATTCTAACAGTCTCTTCAGTAGGACTATCAGCTGTGTATCCAGCAGACTTCTGCTCAACACAACTGATGGTCCCAACCCCATTTATAAGGCAAGAAATCCCACTTATTAAACCTGACAGGGCACACCTGTGAAGTGAGAACCATTCCCGGTGACTACCTCTTGAAGCTCATCAAGAGAATGCCAAGAGTGTGCAAAGCAGTCATCAAAGCAAAAGGTGGCTACTTTGAAGAACCTAAAATATAAGACATTTTCAGTTGTTTCACACTTTTTTATTAAGCATATAATCCCACATGTGTTAATTCATAGTTTTGATGCCTTCAGTGTGAATTTACAGTTTTCATAGTCATGAAAATACAGAAAAATCTTTAAATGAGAAGGTGTGTCCAAACTTTGGCTTGTACTGTATATATATATATATATATATATATATATATATATATATATATATATATACACACACACACACACAGAGCAAATACAGGGAATTACACTGACGTATATATACAGGACCGGAGACGTATCTGCAGCGCCCCAGGCTCCTGGTCGTTGCAGTAATGTCATTTTCCTCTAGGGGAGAGTGATATTACGTTTGGAGGCAAAGAAGGACAACTGCTTTCAGGTATCACAAGCATGCAACGCATTTCACACTCCAGGCCACCAGGGGGAGCTCTGCTCCTATTCATTAGGGAACTTCTCACACTATGGTAAAACTGGTGACCTGGAGCGAAAGTTAGTTCCTGGTTGAGCTTCGCTCAGGTAGTTGGTCCCTGGCAGGGGTGGGATCCTGACAGAGATCGAGACAGAAAGACACAGAGCTGTGCATGCCCCTAGAGCTGCAGCTTCCAGAAAAAGACACTGAAGAAGAACTGTATTGCAGAGAGGGTGAAAGAAGTGGTAGCAAAGGAGTGGATTCCAGGAGGGGATTAGCCCTACACAGGCTGCCTCCTTCTGAGGCGCAGGATCCCGGTAGCCGGAACACTGAGGGAGCAACGATCCTTTATGCCTTGCTTCACAGACCGGCAGGACAGCTAATTTCATGTTACCTGTCCGCCCTACACGCAGGAGGCAAGGTGGCACCCCTTAGAGGCTGGTCCCTGTAAAATGCCTCAAGCCACCGGTCATACGGGTTTGTCCTATCCTATATAGGGGACAGAGAGAGAGACATTACATCTGTGAGGACCTTATGTGAAGCCTTAGGCAGTAAGGATCTACAACACAGCGCTAGAGGAAGGCTGCTGATTTCCACCTGGACAATCGGACTCTGGATTTGCCTCCAAACCGGCCGGACTCTGCCTGCCCTGTGATCTGGTGCCCTGGACTGTGGATGCTGAAGTCTTCAGTAAAGGTAAAGAGACTGCAACCTTGTGTCCTCGTTCTTCACTGCGCCTCTCACTATCCACCATCAACACTCTGGGAAGCCCTGGGGATACACTTCACCTGTGGGAAGGTATACCATCCAGCTGCCATAACATCACCCCAGCGGACCCCTAAGCAGCGTTGGTCACCCTGACCGAATACCACAGGTGGCGTCACGGACATCTGCCCTTTAAAAACCTTTCCCTTTTACACGGACATCCGAGGGTCACGGACCGGGTCAGCCACCGTGACATCCCCCAGAGAACCGAAGGACCCGATACGGAGTACCCCGCTGCCCTTGGGGGCACTCCATATACACAGCTCCCTAATATATGTTACAATCAATTAAATACACAACTCCATATTATATACTGTGGTAATGAATATAGAGTGCAGCGGTGTATATACTATATATTGTAGAGATGTGCCAGTGCGTATAGTGTGGATTCAGGGGCGGATTATAATTGGGCTCAATATGCTGGAGACACTGGGGGCAACATGCTGGACACACTGGGGGCAACTTGCTGGACACACTGGGGGCAATATGCTGGACACACTGTGGGCAGGATGCTGGACACATGGGGGCAATATGCTGGAGACACTGGGGCAAACTGGACAAACTGGGGGCAATATGCTGGACACACTGGGGGTAGGATGCTGGACACATGAGGGCAATATGCTGGAGACACTGGGGCAGAATGCTGGACAAACTGGGGGCAATATGCTGGACACACTGGGGGCAATATGCTGGACACACTAGTGGCAATATGCTGGACACTGGGGGCAGGATTCTGGACACACTGGGGGCAATATGCTGGACACACTGGGGCAGAGATGCTGGACACACTGGGGCAATATGCTGGACACACTGGGGGCAATATGCTGGACACACTCGGGGCAATATGCTGGAGACACTGGGGCAGATTGCTGTAGACACTGGAGGCAATATGCTGGAGACACTGGGGCAGAGATGCTGGATACACTGGGGCAGAATGCTGGATACACTGGGGGGCAATATGCTGGAGACACTGGGGCAGATTGCTGGAGACACAGGGGGCAATATGCTGGAGACACTGGGGGCAATATGCTGGACACACTGGGGCAGAATGCTGGACACAGTGGGGGCAATATGCTGGACATACTGGGGGCAATATGCTGGACACACTGGGGGCAGGATGCTGGACACACTGGGGGCAATATGCCGGAGACACTTTAGCAGATTGCTGGACACACTGGGGACAGAGATGCTGGACACTGGGGACAGAGATGCTGGACACTGGGGACAGAGATGCTGGACACTGGGGGCAGAGATTGCTGGACACACTGGGGGCAGGACTGGAGACAGATGGGGCAGAATGTAGACATGGGGCATGATTGGAGATACGGGGCAGAATGAAAGACATGGGGCAGTATTGGAGACAGATCGTGCAGGATCATGGGGCAGGATGGATACGATGGAGACTGATGGGGCAGGATGGGGAGATCATATGGGGTAGAATGGATACTCATGAGGGCAGGATGTGAGAACATATGGCTGGAGCCAGGAATGAGATACACGGGGCCAGGATGGGGGATATTATTATTACCATACAATTAAGGGATATTATTATTACCATAGGGGCTAATTAAGGGATATTATTACTGCAGCGATGTATTTATTTTATTTTTTTAGTATACTGTTTTAAATGGGGGGGCGGTCCTGTTACTGTGTAGAGTGATACTATGTCGCCTTTTTTTCTTCATGTGGTGTAATGTAGAAGTTAGGAAAAATTAAGTAATGTGTTCTGCAAGCGGAACTCGAGATAACTGTGTTATTTCCTGCAGAGACGAGTCCTGGCTGGATGAAGTGATGGCGGTCTGTGCTGGATGAAAGATGAAGGACTTCACCTAGAGACGTCACTGGTGAGTCAGTGTTACCTATACACTGACACTATACACTGTATACTATATAGAGGTCCTGTGTATAATACCACCAGTGATCAATGTATTACCTCTACACAGACACTGCATACCAAGTACAGATCTCCTGTGAATACTGACACTTATGGTGATAGTATTGTGGTTTTTTTTTGTTTTTTTTTCTTCCTAACTGAAGGGTAAATTGACTAGATCAATGGATGTTTGACAGGTTATAGTTTCACGCAGCAACTATTTTTCTGGAATAATCTGGTTCAGGTATATGATGACCCCGTCGCATGACCCTGTCGCATGACCCCATCACATGACCGAGGGGCCCACAGTATTTGAACAGCCCGTGGCCCTGGCTACCCTTAATCCACCCCTGTGTGGATTACACACTTTATATACGGCACCATACTATAGAACAGTGTTTCTCAACTCCAGTGCTCAAGACCCCACAACAGGTCATGTTTTCAGGATTTCCTTAGTATTGCATAGGCGATGGCATTAATGCTTGAGCAGGTGATGAAATTATCACCTGTGCAATACTAAGAAAATCCTGAAAACATGACCTGTTGTGGGGTCTTGAGGACTGGAGTTGAGAAACACTGCGAAACATCTCTACACTATATACACACACAACTCTACATTATAATTAAGACAGCATTATGCTACATTCTATATTATGATGCATATATATCACATAGGATACACTGAGGCTGATGTACATACATCACATAGGAGACACCACAATTGCTGAATACATAGATTGAAACTGCTGTATATACATTATATAGGTGATACTGTGCCTATACACATCAGTTGCAGTATCACCTATATATTATAAGTGATACTGCAACTGTTGTATACTGTGACACTAGTCACAACCCACGAACAGGCTGTGAGTCAGCAAAGTCAGACGTTTCGGGGTCAATATCAAAAGAGCACCTATATATTGTATATTCAGCAGTTGCAATATCACCTATTGTGGAGACACAGGGGTCAGCAGGCAACTCAGTCCGCTAGCTGAAACCGGATGGACCAGGGATCGTCCTGCCGAACGCCCGCTCTCTCTTTAATGTGGGCATAACACTACTCAGACAACACAGGGTGAGGGTAAAGCAGTCTGACAATGCTTTATTGAACCACAAAACAGGCAGATAACGTGTAGAACAGTCCCAGTAAAATACCCCAAGATGGTGCACATTACAGTCTCACCCTTCCGCTGACTTGCTAGGATAATAGCAGCTGTTACTTTAGAGCTCCCAGGGTCGACTACCCCACTTTTTGCACGCACACAGAGAGGAGGTAACGACAAGTGTAGGAAGATGACAGTCCATTCAGGTACAAGGCCAGTTGCCTGAAGGGTCACATCCTGGCTTCTCCAAACATCTCCATGAAGCCAGGCAACTGGTGGGTCCCACGCCTGGCTTTCTCCAAACGTATCCATGGTTCAACGATGGTCAATGGAGCAGATCTATATTCTTCCAACCGGGGCCAAGGTCCCTTACATTGTTTCCTGTAGAATGATAGATCCGTGTCCCTCGTGATGGAGCCATGATGTATGGGCGGCAGTCCTATAGAGTCCCCTGCATGTGTGAATGTCTTGTCTGAATCTCTAGCTCTCTGTCTTTCTCTATACTTAACAAGCGTCCTTCATTCAGTAGCATTACTTGCTTATTTAATCTATTTGCATAGTTTTTAAAACTCTGTTTTCGAAGTTACCAAACTATCTGGCCTACACAATGTATAATTAGGATATATTAGCACAATATGTTAAATGAAGTGTCAATATTACAGCCTTAGACAAGCAAGTCTGCTTTCTTAGCCTTCTTAACCAACCATTCTTTGTTTGCTAAAAACAGTCGTGTGGTTAATTAAGATATAATGCTGTGTCTCCACACCTACCATATTTTTCGGATTATAAGATGCACTTTTTACCCCAAATTTGGGGGAAAATGGGGGTGCGTCTTATAATGCAAATGTACCTTGCCAGAACCATTGCTGCAGGCCGCAGGCTGAGATAAAGGGGTGTCCGGCGGTGCTGTGGGTGTCCGGCGCTGCTACCCAGTGCTCCACGGGTGTCTGCAGTGCCTGGCGGCGCTACTGCTGGTGTCCGGCGCTGCTGTCGGTGCTCTGCTGATGTCTCTAAAGCTGCGGGTGTGTGGCCAGCACTGTCCGATGCTGCTGCGGAGGTCTCCGGTGCTGCCGGGGCCCACCCCAGCAGTCCCATGGTTTCTTGTGGTGGAGCCTGGTAAAATAGCCGCCGGACGGGGCGGCGCATGCGCAGATGGAGATCTCGGGACATGAGATTTCAGCCCTGAAATCTTATCTCCCAAGATCTCGATGCCGAGATCTCCATCTGAGCATGCGCCACTCGCTCGGTGGCCATTTTCCCCGAGTCCACCGCACAGGAAATCATGGGACTGCTGGGGCTCTGGCCTTTCACAAAATGTTAGCAGTGCCCCAGCAGCATCGGAGACCACCGCAGCAGCATCGGGAAGTGCCGTCCGGGCACCCGCAGCACCGGGGACACCAGCAGAGCACCGGGCAGCAGTGCTGAACACCTGCAGCAGGATCTCCGGACACCTCTCCCCCCTGCAGCGCAGCCAGGCACCGGAGACACCCGCAGAGCACCTTCCAACAAGACAATGACCCTAAGCCCACAGCTAAAATAACAAAGGAGCGGCTTCAGAACAACTCTGTGACCATTCCTGACCGGCCCAGCCAGAGCCCTGACCTAAACCCAATGGAGCATCTCTGGAGAAACCTGAAAATGGCGTTCACCAACGTTCACCATCCAACCTGACGGAACTGGAGGGGATCTGCAAGGAAGAATGGCCGAGGATCCCCAAATCCAGGGGTGAAAAACTTGTATCATTCCCAAGAAGACTCATGGCTGTACTAGCTCAAAAGGGGCTTCTACCCAATACTGAGCAAAGGGGCTGAAGACTTATGACCATGGGAGATTTCAGGTTTTCTTTTTCAATAAATTTGCAAAAATTTCTACATTTCTGATTTCTTTCAGTCAAGATGGGGTGCAGAGTGTACAGTCATGGACAAAAATTTTGAGAATGAGACAAATATTAATTTTTCCAAAGTCTACTGCTTCATTTTTTCTAATGGCAATTTGCATATACTCCTGAATGTCAGAGTGATCAGCTTAACAGCAATTACTGTACTTGAAAAGTCAATATTTGCCCAGAAAATTAACTTTAACCCCCAAAACACATTTCAACATCATTGCAGTCCTGCCTTAAAAGGAGCAGCTAACATGGTTTTAGTGATTGATCCATTAACACAGGTGTGGGTGTTGATGAGGACAGGGCTGGCGATCAATCAGTCATGATTAAGTAAGAATGACATCACTGGACACTTTAAAAGGAGGCTGGTGCTTGGTATCATTGTTTCTCTTCAGTTAACCATGGTTATCTCTAAAGAAACACGTGCAGCCATCATTGCACTGCACAAAAATGGCCTAACAGGGAAGAGTATCGCAGCTACAAAGATTGCACCTCAGTCAACAATCTATTGCATCATCAAGAACTTCAAGGAGAGAGCTTCCATTGTTGTCAAAAAGGCTCCAGGGCACCCAAGAAAGACCAGCAAGCGCCAGGACCGTATCTTCAAACTGTTACAGCTGCGGGATCGGACTACCAGCAGTGCCGAGCTTGCTCAGGAATGGCAGCAGGCTGGTGTGAGTGCTTCTGCACACACTGTGAGACTGCAGAGACTCTGAGCAAGGCCTGGTTTCAAGGAGGGCAGCAAAGAAGCCACTTCTCTCCAGAAAAAACATCAGGGACCGACTGATATTCTGCAAAAGCTACAGGGAGTGAACTGCTGAGGACTGGGGCAAAGTCATTTTCTCTGATGAATCCCCTTTTCGATTGTTTGGGACATCTGGAAAACAGCTTATTTGGAGAAGAAGAGGTGAGCGATACCACCAGTCCTGTCTCATGCCAACTGTAAAGCATCCTGAAACCATTCATGTGTGGGGTTGCTTCTCAGCCAAGGAAATCGGCCTAAAAACACAGCCATGAATAAAGAATGGTACCAGAATGTCCTCCAAGAGCAACTTCTCCCAACCGTCCAAGAGCAGTTTGGCGCCCAACAATGCCTTTTCCAGCATGATGGAGCACCTTGCCATAAAGCAAAGGTGATAACGAAATGGCTCATGGAACAAAACATAGAGATTTTCGGTCCTTGGCCTGGAAACTCCCCAGATCTTAATCCCATTGAGAACTTGTGGTCAATCATCAAGAGACGGGTGGACAAACAAAAACCAACAAATTCTAGCAAAATGCAAGCATTGATTATGCAAGAATGGACTGCTATCAGTCAGGATTTGGTCCAGAAGTTGATTGAGAGCATGCCAGGGAGAATTGCAGAGGTCTTAAAGAAGAAGGATCAACACTGCAAATATTGACTTGCTGCATTAACTTATTCTAACTGTCAATATAACCTATTGGTTCTCATAATATGATTGCAATTATATTTCTGTATGTGATATAAACATCAGACAAACACTAATAAAAACCAGAGGGCAGCAGATCATGTGAAAATAGAATTTTGGTGTCATTCTCAAAACTTTTGGCCATGACTGTACATTAATAATGAAAAATGAGCTTTATAGAATTTACCAAATGGCTGCAATGAAACGAATTAAAAATTTAAAGGAGTCTGAACACTTTCCGCACCCACTGTATATATACTAGCTATTGAACCCGTTCTACGCCCGGGTGGCGAGCATTTATATTGGTATATGGTCTCCATCCTGTCATGTGCTGCTCCATCCTGCGTCCCCATCCTGTCATGTGCTGCTCCATCCTGCGTCCCCATCCTGTCATGTGCTGCTCCATCCTGCGTCCCCATCCTGTCATGTGCTGCTCCATCCTGCGCCCCCATCCTGTCATGTGCTGCTCCCATCCTGCGCCCCCATTCTGAAATGTGCTACACCCATCCTGCGCCTCTATTCTGTCATGTGCTGCACCCATCCTGCGCCTCCACTCTGTCATTTGCTGCTCCCATCCTGCGCTCCCATCCTGTCATGTGCTGCTCCATCCTGCGCCCCATCCTGTCATGTGCTGCTCCCATCCTGCACCCCCGTTCTGTCATGTGCTGCTCCTATCCTGCACCCCCGTTCTGTCATGTGCTGCTCCATCCTGCGCCCCCATTCTGTCATGTGCTGCTGCCATCCTGCACCCCCGTTCTGTCATGTGCTGCACCCATCCTGCATCCCCATCCTGTCATGTGCTGCTCCATCCTGCGCCCCCGTCCTGTCATGGGCTGTTCCCATCCTGCACCCCCATCCTGTCATGTGCTGCTCCCATCCTGCACCCCCATCCTGTCATGTGCTGCTCCCATCCTGCGCCACCGTTCTGTAATTTGCTGCTCCCATCCATATGCCCCGTACACTGCTCCATAAAGGTTTATGTCCCCCATAAGATGCCCCATAGTATATGCCCCGTACACTGCTCCATCAAGGTTGATGGCCCCCATAAGACGCTCCAGTGTGTATGCCCCGTACACTGCTCCATAAAGGTTTATGGCCCCCATAAGATGCTCCATAGTATATGCCCCGTACACTGCTCCATAAAGGTTGATGGCCCCCATAAGATGCTCCACAGTATATACCCCCGTACACTGCTCCATAAAGGTTGATGACCCCCATAAGATGCTCCATAGTATATACCCCCGTACACTGCTCCATAAAGGTTGATGGCCCCCATAAGATGCTCCATAGTATATGCCCCGTACACTGCTCCATAAAGGTTGATGGCCCCCATAAGATGCTCCATAGTATATGCCCCGTACACTGCTCCATAAAGGTTGATGGCCCCATAAGATGCTCCATGGTATTATATGCCCCCGTACACTGCTCCATTATGGTTTATGGCCCCCATAAGATGCTCCATAGTATATGCCCCGTACACTGCTCCATAAAGGTTGATGGCCCCATAAGATGCTCCATAGTATATGCCCCAGTACACTGCTCCATTATGGTTTATGGCCCCCATAAGATGCTCCACAGTATATGCCCCGTACACTGCTCCATAAAGGTTTATGGCCCCATAAGATGCTCCATAGTATATACCCCCATACACTGCTCCATTATGGTTGATGACCCCATAAGATGCTCCATGGTATTATATGCCCCCGTACACTGCTCCATTATGGTTAATGGCCCCCATAAGATGCTCCATTGTATATGCCCCCGTACACTGCTCCATTATGGTTGATGGCCCCCATAAGATGCTCCATTGTATATGCCCCCGTACACTGCTCCATTATGGTTTATGGCCCCCATAAGATGCTCCATTGTATATGCCCCGTATGCTGCTGCGATATATATAAAAAAAATACCATACTCACCTATCGTCGCTGGGCGCCGAGTGCTGGGGGGCCTGAGCAGGCGGGGACACCGGCACGCTGTGGGGGTCAGGTGCTGGTATCGCCGCTAGCTCAGGCCCCCAACACTTGCTATATTCACCTGGCCGTGATCCAGCGCTGCGTCCGCTCTGTGTTTCGGCTCCTCTGGCTGTGACTGTTCAGTCAGAGGGCAGCACGCATTAAGCGCATCATCGCGCCCTCTGAACTGTGAACGTCACAGGCAGAGGACCCGGAACACGGAGCCGCACGCAGCGCTGGAACGGGGGACAGGTGAATATAATACTTGGCGCGTCCACGGTCCCTGCCTCTCCGTTGGAGATCGCGGTGTGCGTTCAGTGCTTACGCATACCGCAATCTCCTGGAAGCGTCACTCTGTGGGGTCCAGACTGCGCCGGCGCTTGCGCTTGCACAGTCAATAAAGGCTTCAGACAGAGTGACGCTCCCAGCGTTATATTATAGATTGTGAGGCTGTGGCCTCTGATACAGCTAGGGGGCGCTGTTTGTTCTCCCCAGAATGTGCATGCAGACGGATGAAGTCCATAGGTGTGCAAGAGAGTCACGGATCTCCGGTCCGGGTTTTCCATGTGGCTGGAGGCCACAGGTTTGTGTGTGTTTAAAAGCCCTGCGGTAAGGGGTATGGGTGTGTCAGGTGTCTGGCCAGGAGAGGCCAGGTGTACGTCAGTTTCAGTCTGGTGTGTGCTGGTCTGCAGAGTGCATGGAGGCCAGCAGAGCCAGCACCCAGGGCAGCTGAATAGCCTGGCACCCGCAGCGTACACAGAGATGCAAGTTGTTCATGGTACTGGTCTCGGATGTGGACAGTCCTGTGCCTGGAGGTGGATGTCCTGTGCCCGTAGGAGTCGGATGTGGACAGTCCTGTGCCCGGAGGTGGATGTCCTGTATCCGAAAGAGGACTAGCATGTGCAACGATTGCAAACAGGTGGATATGGTGCCCGGCTGCTATCCGGAGGATATCCTGAACTGTGTGAGTAAAGAGTCTGTAAAGAGACTGTGATACAGCGATGCAGGACACCCACGAGAACTAGTCAGAGGAGGCTGGCGTGTGTAGTGTCTGCAACATATGAGGCTGTGTGTATGGAGACGTATAGAAACTGTGAGATGGCATGCGGTCGCCCAGGGAAACTGGACAAGGGAAGTCTGGCCTGTTTAGGGACCGCAAATCTAAAGCCATGTGATATGCATTACTTTGAACTGGTGTAAATTGATCACAGGTTATATGCATTTATGTGAATTGGACTTTAATGCTGTGAAGAAACACATTAAAATAGACTTTTGTGTTTGAATTTGTGGGTCACTGCTTCTTCACTGCGTACGATGCTACTGCAGCTTTACATATGGTGGAGAATGCGAGGGGCAGTGTGAACTGAGGCATACCCCAAAGCATGCTGCATAGCATTGTGCAAAGTCGGCTGGAATTGTTTTCTTTTTCTCAAGACTGTCTTGCTGTGGCTCGGCGGGGCCATGAAGATTGAAGGCTTCTGGCGGTAACTCGGTGGGGTTACGAAGATTTGCTGTGGATCAGCGGGTCCACGAAGTCTGCGCAGCAGGAGCTGCAGTTCTGGCAACAGAAGCTAGAGGCGCTGCAGTTGCAGCAGAGAATGTGTTTATGTACTGTTTTGGGCGTAAAACCTGAAAATATTGAGATAACTGCCATAGGGGTCGCCAAATTAGGGACAGAGTGTAATCCCGATAGGCTCCCCCTAGAGGTAGCGGCAGGAGAAGCTAAACATGTTTCGGGCATAGAACCCAAAGATCATAAAGTGTATGCCACAGGGGTCGCCAATTTAGGATTAGAGTGTAATCCCGATAGGCTCCCTCTAGAGGTTGTGGCAGTAGAGGTTGTGGGGACCCCATTGAACCCTGAGCTGGAGGTGTTCCCTGATAAGGTTGGGACAGCTCAGATCCAGGGTCTCTTTCGGAGACGCAGATATAAAAGACGCATGTATGAGAAGAGCCGAGAGTGTACGATCGCAGAGGCGACTGGTGACGTGCACACGAGGAACCCTCTGGCACCGGTCAAGGAAGGGGCCGGGGGTCAGAGTATATTTGATAGAGTGCTTGTTAGACGGCATTGTCGGGAGGCTCCGGTTCGGGTGCGGCGTAGTACAGATATATGCTCAAAGTTGCCAGCGCAGTCCGTGGCGTTTCACCGTGATATAGTCACTGAGGCCCGGGTAAGGGTACAGAGGAAGCGGTACCAGGGGTCCGAAAGCAGATACTTAGGTGACAGGATGACCCGTGGGGTTAGTGAACCTGAAGTAAACAAAGTAAAGACCACCCAGAACTGGCCCAAATCTGCAGTTAATCAGAAAAGAGGGTTTGGCTTCTGCAATGGAGATCGGGGTGGGTGGTCCCGAAATGAAATATGGAGGAGAAACGCAAAGGGGAGGGATGCGTGCGTTGATCGATGGTTCCGGTCCATACTTTGGTTTCTTAATGTAGTGAGTGGGGCAGGGGGGCATACCGATGCCCTGTCTTTCACCCTTACGGGGTAACAAATGTTCAACCCCACAGGTATGAACGGGGGGAGGATATGTGAGGCTGTGGCCTCTGATACAGCTAGGGGGCGCTGTTTGTTCTCCCCAGAATGTGCATGCAGACGGATGAAGTCCATAGGTGTGCATGAGAGTCACGGATCTCCGGTCTGGATTTTCCATGTGGCTGGAGGCCACAGGTTTGTGTGTGTTTAAAAGCCCTGCAGTAAGGGGTATGGGTGTGTCAGGTGTCTGGCCAGGTCAGGTCAGGTGTGCGAGGTGCACATCAGTGTCAGTCTGATGTGTGCTGGTCTGCAGAGTGCATGGAGGCCAGCAGAGCCAGCACCCAGGGCAGCTGAATAGCCTGGCACCCGCAGCGTACACAGAGATGCAAGTCGTCCATGGCACTGGTCTCGGATGTGGACAGTCCTGTGCCCGGAGGTGGATGTCCTGTGCCCGTAGGAGTCGGATGTGGACAGTCCTGTACCCGGAGGTGGATGTCCTGTACCCGAAAGAGAACTAGCATGTGCAACGATTGCAAACAGGTGGATATGGTGCCCGGCTGCTATCCGGAGGATATCCTGAACTGTGTACGACTGTGTGAGTAAAGAGTCTGTAAAGAGACTGTGATACAGCGATGCAGGACACCCACGAGAACTAGTCAGAGGAGGGCTGGCGTGTGTAGTGTCTGCAACATATGAGGCTGTGTGTATGGAGACGTATAGAAACTGTGAGATGGCGTGCGGTCGCCCAGGGAAACTGGACAAGGGAAGTCTGGCCTGTTTAGGGACCGCAAATCTAAAGCCATGTGATATGCATTACTTTGAACTGGTGTAAAGTGGTCACTGATAAAATCCACTGAAGTTATATGCTACTAATCGGCCTCCCTCTTGCAAAACTCTCCCCGCTCCAATCTGTCCTGAATGCTGCAGCCAGGATCATATTCCTCACCAACCGTTACACCGATGCCTCTACCCTGTGCCAGTCATTACACTGGTTACCCATCCACTCCAGAATCCAGTACAAAACTACTACCCTTATCCACAAAGCACTCCATGGCTCAGCACCACCCTACATCTCCTCCCTGGTATCAGTCTACCACCCTACCCGTGCCCTCCGCTCCGCTAATGACCTCAGGTTAGCATCCTCAATAATCAGAACCTCCCACTCCCGTCTCCAAGACTTTACACGTGCTGCGCCGATTCTTTGGAATTCACGACCTAGGTTAATACGATTAATCCCCAATCCCCACAGTTTTAGGCGTACCCTAAAAACTCATTTGTTCAGACTGGCCTACCGCCTCAACGCATTAACCTAACGATCCCTGTGTGGCCTATTTACAAAAAAAAAAAAAAAAAAAAAAGGTTCCTCGCATCATGTTCTCATACACTTTATGCAGTATTAGCCCTCTGTGTCTGTACTGCTACATACTTAGTCTTAGGCAAAACTGAAGACCGCGCTCACGAGGTAGATTTAAGGTTTTTTATTGAAGCCTACGCGTTTCAAGAGCTTTCTTACTCTCTTCTTCAGGGCATATGTGTGAGCGCGGTCTTCAGTTTTGCCTAAGACTACTACCCTCAATATCCTTTTGGATTTTTTTGGAGACCTGCTGCTACGGTTTTGCTTTTATGGGAGTTGTGACCTTGGTCCACAACTGCAATAGGTGAGTACATTTCCTGCAAAAGAATTTTATTCTTTCATATACAGTGAGACACATTGGGGGTGCCTTGTTTTTTTCTTTTATTTCTGCTACATACTTAGGCAGATAACTGGTTCATGCAGCTTTACATGAACACCCGAGCCTTACACTATGGCCGGTCCGAATAACTAAAGCAATTGTTACCATCCCCCTCTCGTGTCTCCCCTTTTCCTCATAATTTGTAAGCTTGCGAGCAGCAGGGCCCTCATTCCTCCTGGTATCTGTATTGAACTGTATTTCTGTTATGCTGTAATGTCTATTGTCTGTACAATTCCCGTCTATAATTTGTAAAGCGCTGCGGAATATGTTGGCGCTATATAAATAAAAATGATTATTATTATATTATTATTATATGCATTTATGTGAATTGGACTTTAATGCTGTGGAGAAACACATTGAAAGAGACATTTGTGTTTGGATTTGTGGGTCACTGCTTCTTCACTGCGTACGATGCTACTGCAGCTTTACAATATACAACAGAATATAACTCCAAGTAAATCAAACTTCTGTGAAATCAAACTGTCCACTTAGGAAACAACACTGTATGACAATCAGTTTCACATGCTGTTGTGCAAATGGAATAGACAACAGATGGAAATTATTGGCAATTATCAAGACCCCCTCAATAAAGGAGAGGTTCTGCAGGTGGGGTCCACAGACCACATCTCAGTACCAATGCTTTCTGGCTGATGTTTTGGTCACTTGAGTGTAGGTTGTGCTTTGACAGTCGTGGTAGCATGAGACGGACTCTACAACCCACAGAAGTGGCTCAGGTAGTGCAGCTCATCCAGGATGGCACATCAATGCGAGCTGTGGCAAGAAGGTTTGCTGTGTCTGTCAGCGTAGTGTCCAGAGGCTGGAGGCGATACCAGGAGACAGGCCAGTACACCAGGAGACGTGGAGGGGGCCGTAGGAGGGCAACAACCCAGCAGCAGGACCGCTACCTCAGCCTTTTGCAAGGAGGAACAGGAGGAGCATTGCCAGAGCCCTGCAAAATGACCTCCAGCAGGCACAAATGTGCATGTGTCTGCACAAATGGTTAGAAACCGACTCCATGAGGATGGTCTGAGTGCCCGACGTCCACAGATGGGGGTTGTCATCACAGCCCAACACCATGCAGGATGCTTGGCATTTGCCACAGAACACAAGGATTGGCAAATTCACCACTGGCGACCTGTGCTCTTCACAGATGAAAGCAGGTTCACACTGAGCAAATGTGACAGACGTGACAGAGTCTGGAGATGCCATGGAGAGCGATCTGCTGCCTGCAACATCCTTCAGCATGACCGGTTTGAAGTGGGTAAGTAATGGTGTGGGGTGGCATTGGGCCGCACAGCCCTCCATGTGCTCGCCAGAGGTAGCCTGACTGCCATTAGGTACCGAGATGAGATCCTCAGACCCCTTGTGAGATCATATGGTGGTGCGGTTGTCCCTGGGTTCCTCCTAATGCAGGACAATGCCAGACCTCATTTGGCTGGAGTGTGTCAGGAGTTCCTGCAAGATGAAGGCATTGAAGCTATGAACTGGCCCATCCATTCCCCAGACCTGAATCCAATTGAGCACATCTGGAACATCATGTCTCGCACCATCCACCAACGTCACGTTACACCACAGACTGTCCAGGAGTTGGCCGATGCATTTTGTCCAGGTCTGGGAGGAGATCCCTCAGGAGACCATCCGCCGCCTAGGAAGACAGGAGACGAGGAATCTGAGCCCCTGAACTGCCCCTCAGGCTAGGGGAAGCCCTGTCTTTCCTTAACTTGGGGGTACCCTTGAAGGTAGGGAGGCCCAAGTCACTGACCTGTCCCTGTCTCCTGTTAAACCCTGAACTAAACCCCCAACCCCCACCCCAGGGGGTGAACAGTGTAAACAGCACCACAGAGCAAATAAACAGGAATAAACAAAATAAGAGTGCGGGGAACACGATACCAAAAGGTGAATGCACAAAGTACAAAATAAAAAAACTCAGAACTTAGCTTGTGCACACTGCTGCAGACTCCACAACAAAGATAGTACAGCAACTGAGCTCCAAACACCAGACTAGGCTGACACCAGGGAGCTGCTACTACGAGGTTGGTCTCCTGAAAGGAACTCTATAACCAACAGTCAGCTGATGCACCAGGTGACCTTATAATAGATGGTGGGAGTGGTCACAAACATCAGCTGACCCAGCAGCAATGCAATAACACCAGCGGCCACCAGGGGGAGAAAACTGCATTAACCCCCAATGACCAGAAAAGGAAAAAAGGTTTAAATCTGAGGAAAACCAGATCTGCCACAGATCCAAACATGGATTGTGACAAGCGCTTCCTGGACGCCCTGAGGAAAGGGTAGAGTTCCATCAATGTGGAGGGGAGGGAGGTTGATCTGTCTTTCTGGATAGAGAGACACGGTCTTTCCGCCTTCCGAGATAGAGGGGCAGAGACTGTCTGGTCTCTGCCGACACCGGGGCAGAGGAGTAACAATAGGAACGTGGCCCGTCTCCAGTGGGTAAGCAAGGATGCCTGTCCTGATCGGTCAAAGGTTGCTGAGCTCCTGCTGGGGATGGGCTTCGTGGCATATGACATCTTTGCCTTGATCCATCCCTATGGGACCTCTTACTTCGATGTCAGCTTCATGAGACCGGAGGGCCTTGAACTTTTCTGGTCTCGCCACGAGCTGGCTTGGGGTCGCCCCGAATGTCAGGATTTCCTCCCTGTAGCAATATCCCGTCAGAACTCAGTCAGGAAGGTGACCATTTTGACCAGTAAAGGAGTCACTTTCCTGTGTCGTCATCTCCACCTGAGTTGGACGATACGGCAACATCGTCGGTATTCCTGAAAAGACCCTCGACGAGCATGGTATCTGGTCAGCAGCCTGGACCTTTATAGTGAAATTGAAGGTTTCAGGAAACACCGTTACCCATATCCCTTCCTCAACATTTTTGGGGAGGGATAGGATCTTGATTTTCTACCAGGGGCAGCCTAAGGTCTGTCATTGGTGCGGCAGCCCCACACACTTCAGTGCGCAGTGTACCACCCAGAAATGCGCACTGTGTGGACCTTGGCCATCTCACTGCTACCTGTGGCAGGATTAGGTGTAACTTGGTGGTGACCTCGGTCACCCGTTCAGTCGCTGTCCGCGTTCCTTTGCCAAAGCGGTCCTGAAAGCGGTGAGTTCGAGACAGGCGAAAGCCGGGACTAATCTCGTCGGTGAAGGGACCAGTAGAGGCAGAGGAGGCAGGGATCCGGTGAGGAGCAGGCTGCCGCCATCCAATATCAGGCGACTGGAGCAGCGCCATGGGAACAGGGGGTAGGGAATAATGACCCTAAACTCTGACCCGGGTGCTTCACTTGCAGCTGAGGATCCTAAAGACAGCGAATTGAGCGAGGAAGTCAAGAGACTTGAAAAGGAGGAGCAAAAGGGCGCCATGTCTGCCCAGGAACCTTCATCCGGTGACAGTCTGGATGAGGGAGAGGGCGAGTGGTCACAGCAAAAGAAAAAGGGTAACAGGAAAACAACTAAGGATAAGAGGGGGTCCGGGCCTCAAGCCTCCTCCTTGGAGTGCGACCCCTCTGACTCCATAGCCCTGATCCAGGTGCCATTGGAAGGTCCAGCCGCCCCCCCCTAACCCTCTGGTGGATCTCTCTAACCAGTTCCGGGCCCTCCAGGACTCCCCTCCAGGGGGGGGGGCTGTTACGGAACCCCACCGTACCAAGAATATGTTGTGCAGTTATATGTATAATAGGTTCCAGGTGAGATTCATGTCCCTAATGCATCAGCCAAACAGGCTGCGCCCCTGGGCAGAGAGGACAAGATATTCCCCTTTTGACCTTCCCCACCTTTGTAATTCCCACAGTAAATATCAGCAGGCTCCGGCCACCTGCGGCTATGGTAATGTATGTCTGGCCTGCCGCTTTTCAATTGGCCTGCCCTCTGTATCTGTGTGATATATATTCTGTGTCCTGTGAGTAAAGTGTTGTCAGACTGGAAATACGTGGAGAAGCAGTGATCTTTTATATGCGCCCATGTAATCAAGAAATTCCAGCCAGCGTCCTTCATTCCGACTCCAGCCAAAGCAGAGTGGACCTCATGAATCACGGGGTGGTACTGAAAGAGGTACTCCAGCACGGCAGACCCCGTTACACTGGCAGACAGCGGGATGTGATACCCCTTCTACAGGCGTTAAGGAATGAATGGAAAACAACTACCAGAAGTTAAAGAGGACTACATTAAAAGATCTGGTGGAAGCTCGAGGGTTAATCGCCAGCAACAAAACAAAAGCGGATTTGATAGCAGCCATCATGGAACACGACAGTTCAGCGCCCCCCAATGTGAACGTGGAGGAGACTGAATTCCAGAGGGAGGTAAAGAACAGACTGGCGTTCTATGGCCCAAACCCTGCAGTAGAGATCATACGAGAGGTGATGGCTGATGTGCGTACTGATCTGAAGGAAGAGATGGCCGAGCGGACCCGGATAGAGCTAGCCAAGATGGAGATGGCAGAGCGGACCAAAGTGGAGCTGGCCAAGATGGAGATGGCAGAGCGGAGAGAGGAGAGTCAGCGAGCAGGGGGAGCTCTGGCCTCCGACCAGGTACCTTCAACAGTAAGCCACAAAAAGATCCAGTATAATGCCTTCCGACAGTTGGGGGAGGCAGAGGAAGACATTGATGGCTCTCTGCAGGACTTTGAGCGGCAGTGTGCCCTTCATCAAGTGAAGCCGGAGGAATGGATTCAGATTCTGGCCAGCAAGCTGACAGACCGGGTAGCGGACACCTATCGCATGGTACCTGATGAGGACTGTATGGATTATGAGCGGATCAAAGAAGTGATCTTGGCCCGGTATGCGCTGACACCAGAGGCATACCGCCAAAAGTTCAGCGGACTTATAAAACGCGTAACCGATACCCACGCTGAATGGGCCTGTAAATTACGGCGGTCAATGCTACAGTGGGTACAAGGGAGCCAAGCAACCACTAAGGAGGACGTCCTCCAGCTCGTCTTGTTAGAACGATTCTTTAATGGACTAACCCCTGAGACACAGGAATGGCTTTGGGACAGGCGGCCAATGACTCTTGAGGAGGCCGCTCGTCTGGTAGATGAACATCATGATACCAGGAGGCCTCAGTTGTCCGGATCAAAGATGGTCACTATGGGTCCGCCCATGGACCTGGAGGCCCCAAACCACAGAAGATTGTAGGGGGACCAGCTAAAAACCCGGCCTACCACAGTCCCCCTGGGGCGCGATGCCACACCTGCCGTCAGCTGGGCCACCTGCAAAGACAATGTCCCAACCGGACTCAGCATACCCAGTGGCCAAAGGCGGGAACAGCTACCTTCCGCCGGGCCACTGTACACTGCTACCAAGGTGAAGCTGACCCGGCATTGGGGGCTACGACTAACCAGGAGGTCGGCTTGATGGAGGATTTGCCTGCAGACGTCTTGCTGGGAAATGACTTGGGGCCCATGTTGTCTGTCTTCTCGGTTTCCCCTCTGGCTGAGACATATCCTGTGACCACCCGGAGACAAGCTCGAGCTGCGGAGGCGGAATCACACTCAGAGGAGGCCCAGGTAAGACATCCCAGCCCTACACGTATTCCCATAGCCAGACACATTTCTTGAGCAACCCCAGATGAATTTAAGAGGGAGTTACTTGAGGATCCTTCATTGGAGGGATATCGTGGGAAGGCACAGGAGGGGAGAGAGGATAGTTAGAGTAGGTGTGTGTATATATATATTAAAAAAAATAAAATAATGGAAATATAATAAAAAAAAAACTAAAAAAACAAACAAACAAATGTTAATTTTGTACACTGTATTGTATTTAGGGTGAATGTGGTCGTGTAAGGGGGGGCTGTAAGGTACGGCAGTGGGACCAGTAGGGTTTTGTTCTGTTTGCGGTGTTGTATAATATTTGGTTTAGTATAATGTGGTTATAGTGTATATATTGTACTAGCTGAAGAGCCCTGCGTTGCCTGGGCATAGTAAATATCTGTGGTTAGTTATAGCACCTCACTTCTCTTATTTTCCCATCACGCCTCTCATTTTCCCCCTCACATCTCTCATTTTCTTCCTTACACCTCTCATTTTCCCCCTCACGCCTCTTATTTTCCCCCTCACTCCTCTCATTCCCCCCTAACACTTGTCATTTCGACCTCACATCTGTCATTTTCCGATCACTCCACTATTTTCCCTCCTCTCATTTTGCACTCACACCTTTTCATTTTCACCTCACACCCCTCATTTTCACCTCACACATCTCATTTTCCCCTCAGTATATACATGTTTGTCATCTCCCTTATATATAGTATACACCTGTATGTCATCTCCTGTATATAGTATATACCTGTATGTCATCTCCCCTGTAAATAGTATATACCTGCTGTATGTCATCTCCTCCTGTATATTGTATATACCTATGTGTCATCTCCTCCTGTATATAGTATATACCTGTATGTCATCTCTTCTGTACATACTATATACCTGTATGTCATCTCCTCCTATATATAGTATATACCTGTATGTCATCTCCTGTATATAATATATACCTGTATGTCATCTCCCCTGTATATAGTATATACCTGCTGTATGTCATCTCCTCCTTTATATACCTATGTGTCATCTCCTCTTTTATATAGTATATACCTGTATGTCATTTCCTCCTGTATATAGTATATACGTGTGTCATCTCCTCCTGTATATAGTATATACCTGTGTGTCATCTGCTTCTGTAAATAGTATATACCTGTGTGTCATCTCCTCCTGTATATAGTATGTACCTGTATGTCATCTCCTCCTGTATATAGTATGTACCTGTGTGTCATCTGCTCCTGTATATATCTGTTTGTCATCTCCTCCTGTATATAGTATGTACCTGTATGCCATCTCCCCCTGTATATAGTATATACCTGTGTGTCATCTCCTCCTGTATATAGTATATACCTGTGTGTCATCTCCCCTGTATATAGTATATACCTGTGTGTCATCTCCCCTGTATATAGCGTATACCTGTGTCTTCTCCCCTGTATATAGTATGTACCTGTATGTCATCTCCCCTGTTATGGCTGGCAATCAGGCAACACAGCGTGCAGTAATCAGCGCACATACAGAGATCTGGCAATAACCAAAAACAATAGGACGAGCTCTGAGACGTGGAATCTCTGTAGACTGCAGTACCTGATCTATCCTCACACAACTATAAGCAGCAGTGGATTGCGCCTATCACTACCTATGCAACTCGGCACTGCCTGAGGAGCTGACTAGCCTGAAGATAGAAATACAAGCCTGACTTACCTCAGAGAAATACCCCAAAGGAATAGGCAGCCCCCCACATATAATGACTGTTAGCAAGATGAAAAGACAAACGTAGGAATGAAATAGATTCAGCAAAGTGAGGCCCGATATTCTAGACAGAGCGAGGATAGCAAAGAGAACTATGCAGTCTACAAAAAACCCTAAAACGAAAACCACGCAAAGGGGCAAAAAGACCCACCGTGCCGAACTAACAGCACGGCGGTGCACCCCTTTGCTTCTCCGAGCTTCCAGCAAAAGTTAATAACAAGCTGGACAGAAAAAACAGAAAACAAACTAGAAGCACTTATCTAGCAGAGCAGCAGGCCCAAGGAAAGATGCAGTAGCTCAGATCCAACACTGGAACATTGCCAAGGAGCAAGGAAGACAGACTCAGGTGGAGCTAAATAGCAAGGCAGCCAACGAGCTCACCAAAACACCTGAGGGAGGAAGCCCAGAGACTGCAATACCACTTGTGACCACAGAAGTGAACTCAGCCACAGAATTCACAACAGTACCCCCCCCCTTGAGGAGGGGTCACCGAACCCTCACCAGAACCCCCAGGCCGACCAGGATGAGCCACATGAAAGGCACGAACAAGATCTGGGGCATGGACATCAGAGGCAAAAACCCAGGAATTATCTTCCTGAGCATAACCCTTCCATTTGACCAGATACTGGAGTTTCCGTCTAGAGACACGAGAATCCAAAATCTTCTCCACAATATACTCCAATTCCCCCTCCACCAAAACAGGGGCAGGAGGCTCCACAGATGGAACCATAGGTGCCACGTATCTCCTCAACAACGACCTATGGAATACATTATGTATGGAAAAGGAGTCTGGGAGGGTCAGACGAAAAGACACCGGATTGAGAATCTCAGAAATCCTATACGGACCAATAAAACGAGGTTTAAATTTAGGAGAGGAAACCTTCATAGGAATATGACGAGAAGATAACCAAACCAGATCCCCAACACGAAGTCGGGGTCCCACACGGCGTCTGCGATTAGCGAAAAGCTGAGCCTTCTCCTGGGACAAGGTCAAATTGTCCACTACCTGAGTCCAGATCTGCTGCAACCTGTCCACCACAGAATCCACACCAGGACAGTCCGAAGACTCAACCTGTCCTGAAGAGAAACGAGGATGGAACCCAGAATTACAGAAAAATGGAGAGACCAAGGTAGCCGAGCTGGCCCGATTATTAAGGGCGAACTCAGCCAACGGCAAAAATGACACCCAATCATCCTGGTCAGCGGAAACAAAACATCTCAGATATGTTTCCAAGGTCTGATTGGTTCGTTCGGTCTGGCCATTAGTCTGAGGATGGAAGGCCGAGGAGAAAGATAGGTCAATGCCCATCCTACCACAAAAGGCTCGCCAGAACCTCGAGACAAACTGGGAACCTCTGTCAGAAACAATATTCTCAGGAATGCCATGTAAACGAACCACATGCTGGAAGAACAAAGGCACCAAATCAGAGGAGGAAGGCAATTTAACCAAGGGCACCAGATGGACCATTTTAGAAAAGCGATCACAGACCACCCAAATGACCGACATTTTTTGAGAAACGGGAAGGTCAGAAATGAAATCCATCGAAATATGTGTCCAAGGCCTCTTCGGGACCGGCAAGGGCAAAAGCAACCCACTGGCACGTGAACAGCAGGGCTTAGCCCTAGCACAAATTCCACAGGACTGCACAAAAGCACGCACATCCCGTGACAGAGATGGTCACCAGAAGGATCTAGCAACCAACTCCCTGGTACCAAAGATTCCTGGATGACCGGCCAGCACCGAACAATGAAGTTCAGAGATAACTTTACTAGTCCACCTATCAGGGACGAACAGTTTCTCGGCCGGACAACGATCAGGTTTATTAGCCTGAAATTTCTGCAACACTCTCCGCAAATCAGGGGAGATGGCAGACACAATGACTCCTTCCTTGAGGATACTCGCCGGCTCAGATAACCCCGGAGAGTCGGGCACAAAACTCCTAGACAGAGCATCCGCCTTCACATTTTTAGAGCCCGGAAGGTATGAAATCACAAAATCAAAACGAGCAAAAAATAACGACCAACGGGCCTGTCTAGGATTCAAGCGCTTGGCAGACTCAAGATAAGTAAGGTTCTTATGATCAGTCAAAACCACCACGCGATGCTTAGCACCCTCAAGCCAATGACGCCACTCCTCGAATGCCCACTTCATGGCCAGCAACTCTCGGTTGCCCACATCATAATTACGCTCAGCAGCAGAAAATTTCCTGGAAAAGAAAGCACATGGTTTGAACACTGAGCAACCAGAACCTCTCTGTGACAAAACCGCCCCTGCACCAATCTCAGAAGCATCAACCTCGACCTGGAACGGAAGAGAAACATCAGGTTGACACAACACAGGGGCACAGCAAAAACGACGCTTCAACTCCTGAAAAGCTTCCACGGCAGCAGAAGACCAATTAACCAAATCAGCACCCTTCTTGGTCAAATTGGTCAATGGTCTGGCAATGCTAGAAAAATTACAGATGAAACGACGATAAAAATTAGCAAAGCCCAGGAATTTCTGCAGACTTTTTAGAGATGTCGGCTGAGTCCAATCCTGGATGGCCTGAACCTTAACCGGATCCATCTCGATAGTAGAAGGGGAAAAGATGAACCCCAAAAATGAAACTTTCTGCACACCGAAGAGACACTTTGATCCCTTCACGAACAAGGAATTAGCACGCAGTACCTGGAAAACCATTCTGACTTGCTTCACATGAGACTCCCAATCATCTGAGAAGATCAAAATGTCATCCAAGTAAACAATCAAGAATTTATCCAGATACTCACGGAAAATGTCATGCATAAAAGACTGAAAAACAGATGGAGCATTGGCAAGTCCGAACGGCATCACCAGATACTCAAAATGACCCTCGGGCGTATTAAATGCCGTTTTCCATTCATCTCCCTGCCTGATTCTCACCAGATTATACGCACCACGAAGATCAATCTTAGTAAACCAACTAGCCCCCTTAATCCGAGCAAACAAGTCAGAAATCAATGGCAAGGGATACTGAAACTTAACAGTGATCTTATTAAGAAGGCGGTAATCAATACACGGTCTTAGCGAACCATCCTTCTTGGCTACAAAAAAGAACCCTGCTCCCAAAGGTGACGATGATGGGCGAATATGTCCCTTCTCCAGGGACTCCTTCACATAACTGCGCATAGCGGTGTGTTCAGGTACGGACAAATTAAATAAACGACCCTTAGGGAATTTACTACCAGGAATCAAATTGATAGCACAATCACAATTCCTATGCGGAGGTAGGGCATCAGACTTGGACTCTTCAAATACATCCTGAAAGTCCGACAAGAACTCTGGGACCTCAGAAGGGGTGGATGACGAAATAGACAAAAATGGAACATCACCATGTACTCCCTGACAACCCCAGCTGGTTACCGACATAGAGTTCCAATCCAATACTGGATTATGGGTTTGTAGCCATGGCAACCCCAACACGACCACATCATGCAAATTATGCAGTACCAGAAAGCGAATAACTTCCTGATGTGCAGGAGCCATGCACATGGTCAGCTGGGCCCAGTACTGAGGCTTATTCTTGGCCAAAGGTGTAGCATCAATTCCTCTCAACGGAATAGGACACCGCAAAGGCTCCAAGAAAAATCCACAACGTTTAGCATAATCCAAATCCATCAGATTCAGGGCAGCGCCTGAATCCACAAACGCCATGACAGAATACGATGACAAAGAGCACATTAAGGTAATGGACAAAAGGAATTTGGACTGTACAGTACCAATAACGGCAGAGCTATCGAACCGCCTAGTGCGTTTAGGACAATTAGAAATAGCATGAGTAGAATCACCACAATAGAAACACAGTCTGTTCAGACGTCTGTGTTCTTGCCGTTCTACTTTAGTCATAGTCCTGTCGCACTGCATAGGCTCAGGTTTACTCTCAGACAATACCGCCAGATGGTGCACAGATTTACGCTCGCGCAAGCGACGACCGATCTGAATGGCCAAGGACATAGACTCATTCAAACCAGCAGGCATAGGAAATCCCACCATTACATCCTTAAGAGCTTCAGAGAGACCCTTTCTGAACAAAGCCGCTAGTGCAGATTCATTCCACAGAGTGAGTACTGACCACTTCCTAAATTTCTGACAATATACTTCTACATCATCCTGACCCTGGCATAAAGCCAGCAGATTTTTCTCAGCCTGATCCACTGAATTAGGCTCATCGTAAAGCAATCCCAGCGCCTGGAAAAATGCATCAATATTACTCAATGCAGAATCTCCTGGTGCAAGAGAAAACGCCCAGTCCTGTGGGTCGCCGCGCAAAAAAGAAATAATAATCAAAACCTGTTGAATAGGATTACCAGAAGAATGAGGTTTCAAGGCCAAAAATAGCTTACAATTATTTCTGAAGCTCAGGAACTTAGTTCTGTCACCAAAAAACAAATCAGGAATCGGAATTCTTGGTTCTAGCATCGATTTCTGATCAATAGTATCTTGAATCTTTTGTACATTTACAACGAGATTATTCATTGAGGAGCACAGAGCCTGAATATCCATGTCCACAGCTGTGTCCTGAAGCACTCTAATGTCTAGGGGAAAAAAAAGACTGAAGACAGAGCTAAGAAAAAAAAATGATGTCAGGATTTCTTTTTTCCCTCTATTGGGAATCATTGGTTGGCTCCTTGTACTGTTATGGCTGGCAATCAGGCAACACAGCGTGCAGTAATCAGCGCACATACAGAGATCTGGCAATAACCAAAAACAATAGGACGAGCTCTGAGACGTGGAATCTCTGTAGACTGCAGTACCTGATCTATCCTCACACAACTATAAGCAGCAGTGGATTGCGCCTATCACTACCTATGCAACTCGGCACTGCCTGAGGAGCTGACTAGCCTGAAGATAGAAATACAAGCCTGACTTACCTCAGAGAAATACCCCAAAGGAATAGGCAGCCCCCCACATATAATGACTGTTAGCAAGATGAAAAGACAAACGTAGGAATGAAATAGATTCAGCAAAGTGAGGCCCGATATTCTAGACAGAGCGAGGATAGCAAAGAGAACTATGCAGTCTACAAAAAACCCTAAAACGAAAACCACGCAAAGGGGCAAAAAGACCCACCGTGCCGAACTAACAGCACGGCGGTGCACCCCTTTGCTTCTCAGAGCTTCCAGCAAAAGTTAATAACAAGCTGGACAGAAAAAACAGAAAACAAACTAGAAGCACTTATCTAGCAGAGCAGCAGGCCCAAGGAAAGATGCAGTAGCTCAGATCCAACACTGGAACATTAACAAGGAGCAAGGAAGACAGACTCAGGTGGAGCTAAATAGCAAGGCAGCCAACGAGCTCACCAAAACACCTGAGGGAGGAAGCCCAGAGACTGCAATACCACTTGTGACCACAGAAGTGAACTCAGCCACAGAATTCACAACACTCCCCTGTATATAGTATATACCAGTGTGTCATCTCCTTCTGTATATAGTATATACCTGTATATGTCATCTCCTCCTTTGTATAGTATATACCTGTGTGTCATCTCCCCTGTATATAGTATATATGTGTGTGTCATCTCCCCTGTATATAGTATATACCTGGGTGTCATCTCCTGTATATAGTATATACCTGTGTGTCATCTCCCCTGTATATAGTATGTACCTGTATGTCATCTCCCCTTTATATAGTATATACCAGTGTGCCATCTCCTCCTGTATATAGTATATACCTGTGTGTCATCTCCTCCTGTATATAGTATATACCTGTATGCCATCTCCCCTGTATATAGTATATACCAGTGTGCCATCTCCTCCTGTATATAGTATATACCTGTGTGTCATCTCCTCCTGTATATAGTATATACCAGTGTGTCATCTCCTCCTGTATATAGTATATACCTGTATGTCATCTCCTCCTGTATATAGTATATACCTGTGAGTCATGTCCTCCTGTATATAGTATATACCTGTGTGTCATTTCCTATAGTATATACCTGTGTGTCATCTCCTGTATATAGTATATACCTGTGTGTCATCTCTCCTGTATATAGTATATACCTGTGTGTCATCTCCTCCTGTATATAGTATATATCTGTGTCATCTCCTCCTGTATATGGTATATACCTGTGTGTCATCTCTCCTGTATATAGTATATATGTGTGTCTCATCTCCCCTGTATATAGTATATATCTGTATGTCATCTCCTCCTGTATTAGACCTCGTTCACATGTTATTTGCTCAGTATTTTTACCTCAGTATTTGGAAGCTAAATTGGCAGCCTGATAAATCCCCAGCCAACAGGAAGCCCTCCCCCTGGCAGTATATATTAGTTCACACATACACATAATAGACAGGTCATGTGACTGACAGCTGCCATATTTCCGAGATGGTACATTTGTTGCTCTTGTAGTTTGTCTGCTTATTAATCACATTTTTATTTTTGAAGGATAATACCAGACTTGTGTCTGTTTTAGGGCGAGTTTCATGTGTCAAGTTGTGTGTGTTGAGTTGCATATAGCGACTTTTGTGAGATGAGCTTTGTGTGGCGACATGCGTGTAGCAACTTTTTGTGTGTCGAGTTGCATGTGACAGGTTAGTGTAGCTGTTGTGTGCAGCAAGTTTTGCGCATGGCGAGTTTTGCGCGTGGCGAGTTTTATGTATGGTGCGTTTTGAGTATGTGCAAGTTTTGTGTGAGGCAACTTTTGCATGTGTTGCAACTTTTGTGCATGTGGAAATTTTTCCGCGTGTGCAAGTTTTGCGTGTGGCGAGTTTTCCATGAGGTGAGTTTTGCACGTGTGGCGAGTTTTGCGCGTGGCGAGTTTTGAGCGGTGACTTTTGTGTTTCGACTTTTATGTGGTGAGGTTGGTGTATGTGTGGTGAAATGTGTGCTGAGGGTAATATGTGTTCAAGCACGTGGTAGTGTGTGGCGCATTTTGTGTGTTCATATCCCCTTGTGTGGTGAGTATCCCATGTCGGGGCCCCACCTTAGCAACTGTACGGTATATACTCTTTGGCGCCATCGCTCTCATTCTTTAAGTCCCCCTTGTTCACATCTGGCAGCTGTCAATTTGCCTCCAACACTTTTCCTTTCACTTTTTCCCCATTATGTAGATAGGGGCAAAATTGTTTGGTGAATTGGAAAGCGCAGGGTTAAAATTTCGCTTCACAACATAGCCTATGACGCTCTCAGGGTCCAGACGTGTGACTGTGCAAAATTTTGTGGCTGTAGCTGCGACGGTGCAGATGCCAATCCCGGACATACAGTACATACACACACACACACTCAGCTTTATATATTAGATATAATATTGTGTATAGGACGGTGTGAATGTAGTTGGGGTTGTGTATAGTTATGTGAATGACGCTGGGCCGGGGGTCTTACATGATTTTATACTATTTATTATTTATAATTTTTTACAGGTATTCATGTAAGTTATGAGTATTTGTTTGTTGTCCTTTAGTTTTGCTTTTTTTTTATGTTACTGGAATTTTTCTTTCTCGTCCCTGATTTGTAGGTCATGAACTTTCTCCATTTTTGTTCCATTTCCGGTTATTACTTTGTGGCTTTTGTCGTTTGTTGTCGTCTGATTGGAGCTTTGTTCTTATGTTTTGTTCTGTTGTGTTTTATTTGTAATGTATCACAGTTATTGTCATGTAAAGTATTTCATTTTATTTAATAAAAGACCTGGAGGATAAGACACGATGTAACAGCAGAATAGTGACTTCAGGTGCAGCTATGATATTGACTGCTAAGCTGTGTATCTAATCCTATCCTGTGTGATACTGTCTGCTATGCCATGTATCTAACACAGATTGTTGGAATGGATACAGTGTCAAATACAGTAAGATTGGATACAGTATGAGACATGATATGATTAGATAGAGCATCACAGCTGGCAGGATTGGATACAGTATGACATGATATGATTAGATACAGTATCACAGCTGGCAGGATTGGATACAGTATGACACATGATATGATTAGATACAGTACCACAGCTGGCAGGATTGGATACAGCATAACCCATGATATAATTAGATACAGTATCACAGCTGGCTGGATTGGATACAGTATGACACATGATATGATTAGATACAGTATCACAGCTGGCTGGATTGGATACAGTATGACACATGATAAGATTGGATACAGTATGACACATAATATGATTACATACAGTATCACAGCTGGCTGGATTGGATACAGTATGACACATATGATTAGATACAATATCACAGCTGGCAGGATTGGATACAGTATGACACATGCTAAGATTAGATACAGTATGACACATGATATGATTAGATACAGTATCACAGCTGGCAGGATTGGATACAGTATGACACATTATATGATTAGATACAGTATCACAGCTGGCTGGATTGGATACAGTATGACACATGATATGATTAGATACAGTATCACAGCTGGCAGGATTGGATACAGTATGACACATATAATTAGATACAGTATCACAGCTGGCTGGATTGGATACAGTATGACTCATGATATGATTAGATACAGGATTGGATACAGCACAGCACATAATGGATCCGTCTGCGATACTCGCTGACAATGATGAGCACTATGTGGGGTTTATTGACCTAATGGGAGTAGTAGTCTGGGGTCTCTCCCGGCCATGTTGGCGGTTCCCAGCGATCTGCGGTCCTCGCTCCCTCTTGTCAGTCAGGTGGGCATCCATTGTTCGCGCTGGTGACCCCTGTGTGGTGGGGATTAGTGCTGAGATGCAGGTGTGCCGCTGACAGGTCACTTTGTTAGTCGGGGCCTAATTAGCGGCACAGAGCAGCCCCCCGCCGGGTCACCGCCGCTCTCTCCTCTAAAGACTGACGCTTCCCACAAAAAGCCTCAGCAGTATGGAGGAGAACAATGGCCGCGGCACAGACGGAGCACGGACAATCCCAGGAGAAGGCCTCACTGCGCCATTAACGGCTTCCAGCGTGAAACGCACAGTGTGGAGCGCGCTGCCTCATCATGGCCTCTGCACAGGGGCGACCACACCCGGGGGACACGACGGGGAACGGCCCAGCATTAGAGATGAGCGAATATTTCATTGTTCGATTTGGATTACGTTCACCGATTAATTCATCGAATATTCGCCGAACACAACCGAACACCATTATAGTCAATGGCAGGCAAAAACAAACGCCTTCATCAAATGAGGGGCGGACACAGGAAAATGGCCTTAATTCACCCCCAGTACAAACTGCAGTAATCAGCCAGGCATGAGGCATCGGGGTCGGGGACGGCATCTACAGCTTTCCAATGACCGTCACAGTAAGATGAGGTGGGTGAGGGGTCGGTGTAGACCCCTGTGCTGGGAGCCCTGACACCACCTGTAACACCTCTACCTGCTTCCATGCTGAGGCGCCCTCAGGTGGCACAAATGTCAGTTTTGTAGACCACCATTGTCAGAAAAGTTTATGGATAGTAACACGGGTAGTTGACTCCAAGGAAGTGGAGGCCTGACAGCCTCAGAGGCCTATTGTTACAGGCAGCACGCATGAAGGAGACCTAAACAGGGGTGTTCACACTTCAAAAAATGGTGTCAGACACCAACAAGTGACATAAATTTCACCCCAATATAGATAGTATAATGGGGACCGACAGGTCTTACACTACACCAAACCCAGCAGATGGACCCCCAACCAGGAGTGCCTGACACCAAGGGAGTGAAATAACTCACGAGAATAGAAATAGTATAATTGGGACAGACACATCTTCCACTACAGATAACCCAGCAGATGTAGACCAACCATGACTGTTCACATTTCCACAAATTTGTGTTACCATCAGCAGCAGCAGACACAGCAGGCACAGAAGCCACAGCAGGTGAAGCGATGGCCGGGGGACCACCACGGTGCAGGAAGACTACTGTACACAAGATGAGGTGCAAACAACAAAGGGTAGATTTATTGGGAGGCAAGGAATGAAGGGAATGAGGAAGATGCAAACAGGAGTATACAATGGCAAAAGACAATTTACAAGAGTAATAAACTTTATCTTTTTCGTAAAATAGCATGGTGCTCCAACTATAACAGACTCAAAATATGTCTAACAAGCAAATGTAAACAATAAACAAGTGATGATGCTACTCTACATATAACCTCCCTGGCCTTTACTAAGCAGGCCACACGGCTCCCGTGTACTGACTATTGAAGCCTACACTAGGCCCTAACAGGTGCACCAAACAGGAACAAACTCATGGTGATGTTGGAGAATCAGGTCCAGTCCCAGGGGGGCCCCAGCAGTCCAATACGATGGTGCGCACGGCTTTCTGTCAGCTCTGTGACATTTGGTCTTCTCCTTTCTTCTGGATCCTAGGGATGCTCCTGGAAACTGTAAATCCCTTTCTCTGTATCTTCGTGGATCTCTTGCAGCTATGTTATGACACAGTTCTTCTATCTTTCAGCTATCAGCACAAAAAGTCCTCTCTGCAGCAGCCTCAGCTCACACACGCTGCTCCAGCTCCACACCTGCACTCTGCGCAGACTAGTTCATTACAACAATTATTGCAGGGGAGAAGCAGAACATTTCATCACCCAGACAAGGGGGTGTAGCAGTCTCTTAAAGGGACAGTGTGTTCCTTACTGTCCATAACAGCACCACCCTCTTACATGCCTCCCTTCTTAATGATGGTCGTCCTCGGCCATCACAGCATCAGGGTCAAAGTGTAATGGAGGAACGTGCAATGCGGAAACAGCACCTATAGAGGAGGCAACAAAGGTGTAAAAACAGACAGAGTACACTGTTCTACATATTGGACTGGTGGAACCCCTGCATTAGACCTCTGGGATCTCCGAAGCTATTGGCTGTCAGGCAAGGCTTGACTATCTTCCAGAGGAACACTTGTTGCAGGAGACATTGTGAGCTCTTGTCTTGTCTCGTCCTCGCATGGTGGTACTGGTACATCCATGGGATTACCGTCTCTGTTCGGCTGAGGACCCCCTACTGTGTCAGGGGCGGTCCACCACTCATCATTGATTTCACAATCAGGCATGATAGATTCAGAAAGTGGAGTAGCGCCTTCAGGCGACAATGGCGTAGAACAGACCTCAGACAGGCAAGGCCGCAGCATGTTTCTGTGAAATACTCTAGGGGCGGATGCCCCAGTCTCAATCTGTACCTTGTAGACAGGGCTGTTAGCATACACTCGCTCGATAACCTTGTACGGCTGTACTTCCCATCTCTCACTTAGATTTCCCTTGTGGCGTTTCTCTCTGACTAATACTCGGTCTCCAGGTTGGAGCGGTAACTCTTGAGTCGGTTTGCGGCCCGTATGTTCTTTTTCTTGCTGCTGCTGACCCGCCAACCGCCGTATCGTTTGCAATCGTTGTCGATGCTCTTTCACCCATGAGGTGACAGTTCACTCCATCAGCTCCTCTGGCTGTTCCAAATTCAGCTCAATGATCTCTTGTCCAGCTCTTCCAAACAACAGTAGATAGGGGGTATAACCTGTGGTGGAGTGGACCCGATTGTTGTAGGTCCAGACCAATTCTGGCAGATAGTCTGGCCAACACGCCTTCTTATCCTCCTCCAATGTTCTCAGCATTTGAAGTAAGGTTCGGTTGAAGCGTTCACAAGCTCCGTTGCCTTGAGGGTGGTAAGGGGTGGTCCGGGACTGCTCGATGCCATACATACGATACAATTCTTCCATCACCTCGCCTTGGAAACATGCGCCTTGGTCGGAATGGATGCGCTTTGGGTACCCATACACCCGAATGAAGTCTTGACAGATGGCTCGCACTGCCAATTCCGCAGTCTGATCTCTAGTCGGAGTGACTACTGCGAACTTAGAGAAATGATCGGTCATCACCAAACAGTATTGCAGTCCCCGGGCCGAGTGTCCCACAAGGAGGTAGTCGATCATCAAGACTTCTAGCGGTTCCTTAGTTTGTATGGTCTGGATGGGTGCCCTCTGTTCGGTACTCTTAATGAGGTCACATACTCAACATTGCCGGCAAACCACCACGAATTCCAACCAGGGGCAATACACAAACTGTTGTAACCATTGGTAGATCTTCGTGGGGCCGAAGTGCGCTCCAAATTCGTGGGCTTCTTTAGCTACTTCTTGAGCCATTCTTCCTGGGATGACCACCTGCCACCTTACTTCCATATCTTTTGGCTGTTGCCTCTTACGATATAGCACTGACTCTCGCACCTCCAGTCTATCCCACTGATGTAACACACTCCTCATTTCAGAGTCCAGATCATGTCTCTCTTGTTTGCCAGGCTTCTGCTTTCGAGTTACCCACGATTTCATCTGTCTCAGCCCTTCGTCTTCATCCTGAACGTGTCCCCATTCCTCATTGGTTCTCCCCGGGGATTGGGGTAATGCGCAGGCCTCCCTTCTTGACTGGGCTGCAACCATTTGGGGCTGAAACTTGCAAAAGTCTGGGGTTTCCTCCTCTTCGAGTTGCTCATCAAGATCCCCCACTGGAGTCTCCACAGTCACTCTTGACAGCCCATCAGCATTTGCGTTTTCGGTAGCAGAGCGATAACGGATGGTAAAGTCGAACTTGGCTAGGCAAGCCACCCACCGTTCTAAGGCCCCCAATTTAGCATTCTCAAGGTGGGCCAGGGTATTATTGTCTGTTCGAACTTGAATCTTGGTACCTGTCAGGAAGCCTGCAAACTTTTCTGTCATGGCCCACACCAGGGCCAGGAGCTCTAACCGGAAGGAGCTGTAATTGTGAGGGTTTCTTTCACTGTCTCGCAGGGACCTGCTGGCATACCCGATGACTCTCTCATGTCCATCCTGTATCTGAGAAAGTACTGCATCGAGTCCATGAAGGCTACCATCTGTGTACAACAGGAACGGTTGATCGAAGTCTGCGTAGGCCAAAATCGGGGCTGAAGTAAGGGCATTCTTTATAGCCTGGAAGGCCTCGTCTTGTCCCTGTGCCCAGGGGATGCGCTGGGTCTTCGGCACTCCAGCAGTCCCCCTCAGCAACTCATTGAGAGGACCCGCCACCTTCGCGAAGTCTTTAACAAACCAGCGGTAGTACCCAGCAATTCTCAGGAAGGCCTGGAGTTCTCTCACTGTTCGAGGGACTGGCCACTTCTGGATAGCAGCCACTTTTTCTGGCGAGGGTAGAACTCCATCTTGTGACACTATGTGGCCCAGGTACTCGATCTCTCTCTTGAAGAGGTGGCACTTCTTTGGCTTCACCTTCAGGTTATGAGCCCGCAGTCTTCCGAGTACCTGTCCAAGCCGGGCAAGGTGTTCTTCGAATAAGGCCGAAAACACAATGATGTCATCCAGATAGATCAGGGTAGCCTCAAAATTTAAGTCTCCCAAACACTTTTCCATCAGCCGTTGAAATGTACCTGGAGCATTGGAGAGCCCGAAGGGCATCCAGTTAAACTCGAACAGCCCCATAGGGAGGATGAAGGCGGTTTTCTCTTTGTTTTTCTCTGCCACGGCTACTTGCCAGTATCCGCTTGCTAGGTCCAGGGTGGAAAAGTACTTGGCTTTCCCCAACGCTGTCAAGGATTCCTCGATGTGGGGCAACGGATATGAGTCTCGAACAGTGCAGGCATTGAGTTTCCTGTAATCTACACAGAACCATATGGTCCCATCCTTTTTCTTGATGAGCACCACCGGGGCTGCCCAAGGGCTCTCACTACTCCACACCACTCCTGAATCCAGCATCTGCCTCAGTAATGTTTTCACCTCTTGATACATCTTGGGCGGGATCTGCCGGTATCGTTTTCGAATTGGATGAGCTTCCCCAGTCGGTATCTCATGTGTGATGGCTTCAGTATGACCGAAATGTTCGAAATCGGGCGAATGCGGCCTGATTTTCCCACAGCATAGTTTCTATTGCTTGCACACGCTCAGGGCCCAGAGCCTTCACATCCACTTCCATTTGATCAAGGATGACCCGTCCACTCCACTGGCGTCTCTTCGTCCCCCGCAGCAACTGATAGGGTCCACCCCACGCCTTCTTTCGGTGATAAAGACATCTCCTTCTGACTCACCACTTCACCCTTATGTAGGTAGACCAGGGCCAGATCTGTCACTCGTGGCAGGGTGACCTCCCCGGGGCCCACATTCAAAGCTCTTATAGGGACATGTCCTCGCTGGACCACAGCTATCGTACGAGCTATCATGACTTCTTGGTCCACTCCTCCGCCTACCACAGGCTGAACAACCACTTCCAACCCGTCAAGGTTGCGGTGAGTCCCCACTGGAAGGTATACTATAGTTTCTCACTTGAGAGGTAGGATTACAGGTCCTTTACCAGGTGCCCTGATGACCCCTACTGTCTGATAAGATGGCACACTCTTCTGCGTCCCACAGACGCGGATCAGTCGTTGAAGGGCTTCTTGAGTAGGCTTATGTGTAGTAGCCTTCTTCCAATAGCCAGGTCCCCGTTTGGTAAACATAATCTGATCGAGTTCACGTAGGATGTTCATTCCCAGTACTACAGGCACATCTTCCTTGATAGGCTCAGGGACTAGCAGGATCCCTTTTCTCCCAACTTCTTGCCCACAGATTCGAATATTCATTATACACGACCCCTGTGACCGGGATCGGTTGCTGGTTGGCAGCAAACAACCGGATCAATGTCTCTTTTTCTGGCTTGGCCAGGTCCTGGAAATGCTGCTTGAAATACGCTTCTGGCATCGTTGTCACTTGTGACCCGGTATCTATCAGGCAATCCACTAGAACTCCTTTGAATTCAGCACGTAGGATGGGGCTCCCAGCAATCAAGTGTTCGTTATGATATGGAGCGGACTCTATCCTTGCCTCCCCCGCAAAGTGCCGCACTACTGCGGGGGTTGGTAGTTTAACGGCGGCTTCCGCTGGCCTTGAGTATAGTTCTGACAGTCTCTGGCAAGGTGCCCCCGTCCTCCACACTCCCAGCATTGAATGCCTCCTCCTCGCCGAGGGGTACTTCGAGCCTGTCCTCGTGCCGCGGATGCCTGACGGGAGGGGGCTTGCTCCCACTGATCCCTTATCGGTCAGGCTGAAGTATGGTTGCATGAGTATGGTGGGTCAGTCTCTTGTAGTTCCCCCACTCTTCACTCCATCTGGGTCAGTTTCTCTTGCACGTTAACAAGGGACCGCTGCAAGTCTTGCACTACCTGGACCAGCACTTCCTGATGGTTTGGGTCAACCCTCTGGCATTGGAGCCCTGGACACGCATCACCCCAGACGCATAGCTTTCTTCTTTACTTCGGGCCACTGTTTCTGCCAGGATTTGACGAAACGTAAGAGCCGGATCTGCCTGGACCCGTTCTGACAGTGCTCGCCTCAAGGATGTGCTGTGCAGTCCCAGAATGAACTGATCCCGGAGTATCCAGTCTTTAGAGCCCATGCCGCCAAATCCATCCGCCTCCTTTCTCTGCACCTCTGCTAACACTTCTTGCAGTGCTGTTGCATACTGAGAAATTCCTTCTTCTTCCCGCTGCAGCTTAGAAAAAAATTTGGCGCGAAGGTGTACGGCGCTAGCAGTCTCGCCGTAGATCTCTTCCAGGAACTTCACTAGCTCCTTCAGGGTACTGCAGGTGAGTTCTAGTTGTAGGCAGACGTTTCTATGGGCTTCTCCCTCTAGGGCAGTTAACGCAATGTCCGCTTCAAGGTCTGGGCTGATGTTATAAAACTTCAGGGTGCTTTGAGCCGGGACACCCAGTCGGACAGTGGCATATTCTTGCCGTCAAACTTAGGTAGCACACTAAATATGGTGCCCATAGGGAGTGTCCTTGCAGGGGTTCCACCAATGCCCACAGCATCTCCATTAACATTAGCATTCCCGCCATTGCTATCTACTGCCTCCATCTTGGTAACAGTACCCTGCTCGCAGCGCCACTTGAAGCGATGAGCGGGGGACCACCACGGTGCAGGAAGACTACCGTACACAAGATGAGGTACAAACAACAAAGGGTAGATTTATTAGGAGGCAAGGAATGAAGGGAATGAGGAAGATGCAAACAGGGGTATACAATGGCAAAAGACAATTTACAAGAGTAATAAACTTTATCTTTTTTTGTAAAATAGCACGGTGCTCCAGCTATAACAGACTCAAAATATGTCTAACAAGCAAATTTAAACAATGAACAAGTGATGATGCTACTCTACGTATAACCTCCCTGGCCTTTACTAAGCAGGCCACACAGCTCCCGTGTACTGACTATTGACACCTACACTAGGCCCTAACAGGTGCACCAAACAGGAGCAAACTCACGGTGATGTTGGAGAATCAGGTCCAGTCCCGGGGGGGGCCCCCAGCAGTCCAATACGGTGGTGCGCACGGCTTTCTGTCAGCTCTGTGAAACGTGGTCTTCTACTTGCTTCTGGATCCTAGGGATGCTCCTGGAAACTGTAAATCCCTTTCTCTGTATCTTCGTGGATCTCTTGCAGCTATATCGGGACACAGTTCTTCTATCTTTCAGCTATCAGCACAAAAAGTCCTCTCTGCAGCAGCCTCAGCTCACACACGCTGCCCCAGCTCCACACCTGCACTCTGCGCAGACTAGTTCATTACAACGATTATTGCAGGGGAGAAGCAGAACATTCCATCACGCCAGACAAGGGGGTGCAGCCTCTTAAATTGATAGCGTGTTCCTTACTGTCCATAACAGCACCACCCTCTTACACAGGCACACTAAAGATATCACACAGTGCAGTTACGTGACATTAATGTATCACAGTAAAACATGCAATATCACCAAGTCTGTATAGTCTGCGATTGGGGTGCCAAAGTCCTTGGAGTTCCATGACTGCTTCATACTGATGACAGTTAGGCGGCCTATACTTTCAGGAGACAGCGGGCTGCCCTTATCCATCAGGACACCACCAGCAGCGCTGAAGCCATGAGAACGCTGGATGCCGGGCACGATAAAACCTCCAAGGCATGTGAGGTGAGCTCAGGCCACTCCTCCATTATGGAAGACCAAAATGTGAAAGGGTCCAAACCCTCCCTGATGGTATTGATATTCAGTTCTAGATACTCCTGCTCCATCATCTCCTGTTGTGAATTCTGTGGCAGAGCTCCCTCCTGTGGTCACAAGTGGTACTTCGGCTGGTTCTCTCTGTGAGCTTCCGTTGGTGGAGGAAAGTGGTACTGCGGCTTCTGAGTTTCCTTCCTCAGGTGATGTGGTGAAGTCGTTAGGTGCTGCTCTATTTAACTCCACCTAGTGCTTTGATCCTGGCCTCCAGTCAATGTTCTAGTATTGGACCTGTTTCCTCCTGGATCGTTCCTGTGGCCTGCTGCTCTGCATAGCTAAGTTCCTCTTTGCTATTTGTTTGCTGTTTTTTTCTGTCCAGTTTGTCAATTTGTTTTTTACTGCTTGCTGGAAGCTCTGGGACGCAGAGGGTGTACCTCCGTGCCGTTAGTTCGGTGCGGAGGGTCTTTTTGCCCCCTTTGCGTGGTTTTTGTAGGGTTTTGTGTTGACCGCAAAGTTACCTTTCCTATCCTCGCTCTGTTCAGATAGTTGGGCCTCACTTTGCTAAATCTATTTCATCTCTACGTTTGTCTTTTCATCTTAACTCACAGTCATTATATGTGGGGGCTGCCTTTTCCTTTGGGGTATTTCTCTGAGGCAAGGTAGGCTTATTTTCTATATTCAGGCTAGCTAGTTTCTCAGGCCGTGCCGAGTTGCATAGGGAGCGTTAGGCGCAATCCACGGCTGCCTTTAGTGTGGTTGGAGAGGATTAGGGATTGCGGTCAACAGAGTTCCCACGTCTCAGAGCTCGTTCTTGTTTTTTGGGTTCTTGCCAGGTCACTGTATGTGCGCTGACCTCTATGTCCATTGTGGTACTGAATTATCTTATCATAACAGTACTGGAGGCCAAAAGTACTAATGATTCCCAATAGAGGGAAAAAAGAAGTTCTGAGACCATTTTTTTTTTTTTTTTGCACTGTGTTTTGCATTTTTTTTCCCCTAGACATTTGGGTGGTTCAGGACACAGGTGTAGCAATGGACATTAAAGGTCTGTCTTCATGTGTGGATCAGCTCACGGCAAGAGTACAAAGTATTCAAGACTTTGTGGTTCAGAATTCTATGTTAGAACCGAGAATTCCTATTCCTGATTTGTTTTTTGGAGATAGAACTAAATTTCTGAGTTTCAAAAATAATTGTAAACTATTTCTGGCTTTGAAACCTCGCTCCTCTGGTGACCCAGTTCAACAAGTTAGGATCGTTATTTCTTTTTTGCGTGGCGACCCTCAGGACTGGGCATTTTCTCTTGCGTCAGGAGATCCTGCATTAAGTAATATCGATGCATTTTTCCTGGCGCTCGGATTGCTGTACGATGAGCCTAATTCTGTGGATCAGGCAGAGAAGAATTTGCTGGCTCTGTGTCAGGGTCAGGATGAAATAGAGGTATATTGTCAGAAATTTAGAAAGTGGTCCGTACTCACTCAGTGGAATGAAGGTGCGCTCGCAGCTATTTTCAGAAAAGGTCTCTCTGAAGCCCTTAAGGATGTCATGGTGGGATTTCCTATGCCTGCTGGTCTGAATGAGTCTATGTCTTTGGCCATTCAGATCGGTCGACGCTTGCGCGAGCGTAAATCTGTGCACCATTTGGCGGTATTACCTGAGCTTAAACCTGAGGCTATGCAGTGCGATAGGACTTTGACCAGAGTTGAACGGCAAGAACACAGACGTCAGAATGGGCTGTGTTTCTACTGTGGTGATTCCACTCATGCTATCTCTGAATGTCCTAAGCGCACTAAGCGGTTCGCTAGGTCTGCCACCATTGGTACGGTACAGTCAAAATTTCTTCTGTCTGTTACCTTGATCTGCTCTTTGTCATCGTATTCTGTCATGGCATTTGTGGACTCAGGCGCTGCCCTGAATTTGATGGACTTGGAGTATGCTAGGCGTTGTGGGTTTTTCTTGGAGCCCTTGCAGTGTCCTATTCCATTGAGAGGTATTGATGCTACGCCTTTGGCCAAGAATAAGCCTCAGTACTGGACCCAGCTGACCATGTGCATGGCTCCTGCACATCAGGAGGTTATTCGCTTTCTGGTGTTGCATAATCTGCATGATGTGGTCGTGTTGGGGTTGCCATGGCTACAAGTCCATAATCCAGTATTAGATTGGAAATCCATGTCTGTGTCCAGCTGGGGTTGTCAGGGGGTACATGGTGATGTCCCATTTCTGACTATTTCGTCATCCACCCCTTCTGAGGTTCCTGAGTTCTTGTCTGATTACCGGGATTTATTTGATGAGCCCAAGTCCGATACCCTACCTCCGCATAGGGATTGTGATTGTGCTATCGATTTGATTCCTGGTAGTAAATTCCCAAAAGGTCGACTGTTTAATTTATCTGTGCCTGAGCACGCCGCTATGCGGAGTTATGTGAAGGAGTCTTTGGAGAAGGGGCATATTCGCCCGTCATCGTCGCCATTAGGAGCAGGGTTCTTTTTTGTAGCCAAGAAGGATGGTTCACTGAGACCTTGTATAGATTACCGCCTTCTAAATAAGATCACGGTTAAATTTCAGTACCCCTTGCCATTGTTATCTGATTTGTTTGCTCGGATTAAGGGGGCTAGTTGGTTCACCAAGATAGATCTTCGTGGTGCGTATAATCTTGTGCGTATTAAGCGAGGCGATGAGTGGAAAACTGCATTTAATACGCCCGAGGGCCATTTTGAGTATCTAGTAATGCCATTCGGACTTGCCAATGCTCCATCAGTGTTTCAGTCCTTTATGCATGACATCTTCCGAGAGTACCTGGATAAATTCCTGATTGTGTACTTAGATGACATTTTGATCTTCTCGGATGATTGGGAGTCTCATGTGAAGCAGGTCAGAACGGTGTTTCAGGTCCTGCGTGCTAATTCTTTGTTTTTGAAGGGATCAAAGTGTCTCTTTGGTGTTCAGAAGGTTTCATTTTTGGGGTTCATCTTTTCCCCTTCTACTATCGAGATGGACCCTGTTAAGGTCCAAGCCATCCATAATTGGACTCAGCCGACATCTCTGAAAAGTCTCCAAAAGTTCCTGGGCTTTGCTAATTTTTATCGTCGCTTCATCTGCAATTTTTCTAGTATTGCTAAACCATTGACCGATTTGACCAAGAAGGGCGCTGATTTGGTCAATTGGTCTTCTGCAGCGGTGGAAGCTTTTCAAGAGTTGAAGCGTCGTTTTTCTTCTGCCCCTGTGTTGTGTCAACTAGAGTTGAGCGACCTTGACTTTTTTAGAGTCGAGCCGGGTTTCGCAAACCCGACTATCTCAAAAGTCGGGTCGAGTGAAATCGGCCGATTATGACGTAAAGTCGGGATCGACCGAAACACGAAACCTAATGCAAGTCAATGGGGCAGCATAGTCGGCAGTGAGTGGGGGCCAGGAAAACACCTAGAGTGCCCATTTTAATGTCAAAACCATCCATTCTTCTTAATGAAGCTTGTCAAGCGTAATTTACCTTATAATAATTGTAAGGCATTTGAAATTGGGGGTCATTTGGCTAAAGTTGTGGTGGGCAGGGCTGGTTCAAGTAATTAGTGGGCCCAGGAAATCTGGACCACGTCACGGCAGTGGAGCAGGGAGAGGTAAGTATTTCAACTTTGCAAGTGCTGTGAACCTGAGCAAGCAGGGGGGGCCCACTCGTTGGCATTGGCACTGGCACAGGGCCCCTCAAAGTACAGCGGTGTGTTTGCACGGCGGGGGCGCCTCCCACCGGCAGCAACACTTTTGCATACTATGAGAGGCCCTGTGCCAGTGACGTCGCCAACTAGTATTCCTCCCCCCACCTGATGAAGGAACCTGCACTTTCATCTGCACCTTCCTGTTTGTCCCCGTGTAAGGTGGTATGGTATGCGGGAAGAGCAACCTGACTTTCAGCAGGGTCACAATGTTGTTGTGTAGCGTGCACGGGGAATGTTGCGTTATGGGTCAATGTACCAGCAGACTCATCTATCACTGGCTGGGCAATGGGCAGGATGAGGAGGAAACTCAGATATAGGCCCAAAGAATAAAGTTGGCTAAATGCAGTTCAAAATTGGTAACACAGGAATAACCAGGGGGCATTGCAGTGGAGGACAACTGGAATGAGAGGCTGACACAGAGTTTAGGCCCAAATCAGTAAGTAGTCGAAATGCAGTTCAAAATTGGCAACCGTAGTAAACAGGCGGCACAGCTTTGTTCAGTGGAGGAGAACAGCAAGGAGTGGCAGACACCGATAGTAGGCCCCAACCCAACTAGTAGGCCAAATGCAGTCTAACATTAACAACTACTTAACGAGCGCCTGAAAACGGAATTTCAGGACAGGAAACCAGGAGAACAGCAAGGAGTGGCAGACACCGATAGTAGGCCCCAAACCAACTAGTACGCCAAATGCAGTTGTTCCGTTTAACCACAATTTAATGAGAGCCTGAAGATAGAAGTTCAGGAAAGGCAACCTGGAGAACACCTTGGAGTGGAACACACCATCTCTCTACACCCCATACCCAATTTGTAGGCCTAATGCAGTGTAGTTTCCAAGAACTACTAAACGAGAGCCGGAAGATCGAAGCTCAGGAAAGGCAACCTGGAGAACACCTTGGAGTGGAACACACCATCTCTCTACACCCCATACCCAATTTGTAGGCCTAATGCAGTGTAGTTTCCAACAACTACTAAACGAGAGCCGGAAGATCGAAGCTCAGGAAAGGCAACCTGGAGAACACCTTGGAGTGGAACACACCATCTCTCTACACCCCATACCCAATTTGTAGGCCTAATGCAGCGTAGTTTCCAACAACTACTAAACGAGAGCCGGAAGATCGAAGCTCAGGAAAGGCAACCTGGAGAACACCTTGGAGTGGAACACACCATCTCTCTACACCCCATACCCAATTTGTAGGCCTAATGCAGCGTAGTTTCCAACAACTACTAAACGAGAGCCGGAAGATCGAAGCTCAGGAAAGGCAACCTGGAGAACACCTTGGAGTGGAACACACCATCTCTCTACACCCCATACCCAATTTGTAGGCCTAATGCAGTGTAGTTTCCAAGAACTACTAAACGAGAGCCGGAAGATCGAAGCTCAGGAAAGGCAACCTGGAGAAGACCTTGGAGTGGAACACACCATCTCTCTACACCCCATACCCAATTTGTAGGCCTAATGCAGCGTAGTTTCCAACAACTACTAAACGAGAGCCGGAAGATCGAAGCTCAGGAAAGGCAACCTGGAGAACACCTTGGAGTGGAACACACCATCTCTCTACACCCCATACCCAATTTATAGGCCTAATGCAGTGTAGTTTCCAAGAACTACTAAACGAGAGCCGGAAGATCGAAGCTCAGGAAAGGCAACCTGGAGAACACCTTGGAGTGGAACACACCATCTCTCTACACCCCATACCCAATTTGTAGGCCTAATGCAGTGTAGTTTCCAAAAACTACTAAACGAGAGCCGGAAGATCGAAGCTCAGGAAAGGCAACCTGGAGAACACCTTGGAGTGGAACACACCATCTCTCTACACCCCATACCCAATTTGTAGGCCTAATGCAGCGTAGTTTCCAACAACTACTAAACGAGAGCCGGAAGATCGAAGCTCAGGAAAGGCAACCTGGAGAACACCTTGGAGTGGAACGCACCATCTCTCTACACCCCATACCCAATTTGTAGGCCTAATGCAGTGTAGTTTCCAAGAACTACTAAACGAGAGCCGGAAGATCGAAGCTCAGGAAAGGCAACCTGGAGAACACCTTGGAGTGGAACACACCATCTCTCTACACCCCATACCCAATTTGTAGGCCTAATGCAGCGTAGTTTCCAACAACTACTAAACGAGAGCATGAAGATCGAAGCATTGGCGAGGAAACCTGGGGAACACCTTGGAGTGGAACACACCATCTCTCTACACCCCATACCCAATTTGTAGGCCTAATGCAGCGTAATTTCCAACAACTACTAAACGAGAGCCGGAAGATCGAAGCTCAGGAAAGGCAACCTGGAGAACACCTTGGAGTGGAACACACCATCTCTCTACACCCCATACCCAATTTGTAGGCCTAATGCAGTGTAGTTTCCAACAACTACTAAACGAGAGCCGGAAGATCGAAGCTCAGGAAAGGCAACCTGGGGAACACCTTGGAGTGTAACACACCATCTCTCTCCACCCGATACCCATTTTGTAGGCCTAATGCAGTGTAGTTTTCTACAACTACTAAACGAGAGTCGGAAGACCGAAGCAATGGCAAGGAAACCTGGGGAACACCTTGGAGTGTAACACACCATCTCTCTCCACCCCATACCCAATTTGTAGGCCTAATGCAGCCTACTTTCCGACAACTACTAAACGAGAGCATGAAGATCGAAGCTCAGGAAAGGCAACCTGGGGAACACCTTGGAGTGTAACAAACCCTCTCTCTACACCACGGAAGGGCTGATTCTTAGGAAGGAAGGCTGTCGGAAAGAAGCAGGGCGCGTCCGAGGGTGATTATATTCTTATTAGGTATATACTCACCCTCGGACGCGCCCTGCTTCTTTATTTGTTATGAATGTTTATTTGCAATGTGGTTTTGACTTACTCTATTTTTTTGGTAAATAATGATTTTATTATTTTCATTGTTTTGCATCTTCTTGGCAATAATATAAAGAAGACGCGACAGGACAACACTCGGTGGATGCCATATCTGTGTTTTAAATTGAAAAAAACTTTCAGTTAACTACTTGCAGGAGAAAGTTATTGTAGCTGGTGGCCATTTTTAGTACTGTACCAGATTTTTGTTGTATGTGTTTGTTTTTAATGTTAAAATGTCTGCATTTGATATCTCTCCAGTATTTTCTTTTTTATAAGCAAAATACTTATTTTTATATTTTCTGATGTTGGTTCAAGGGGTACACGGGCAGCAGTAGACAGGTCAGTGGAGGCCTAGTGGAAGGAGGGACCGCAGACAGGCTTCGAAGCCCTAACATAATAAATTGGGCTGGCTGTAGGCAATTTAAAATTGGTTCCAGGGGAACACGGGCAGCAGTAGACAGGTCAGTGGAGGCCTAGTGGAAGGAGGGACCGCAGACAGGCTTGGAAGCCCTAACATAATAAATTGGGCTGGCTGTAGGCAATTTAAAATTGGTTCCAGGGGAACACGGGCGGCAGTAGACAGGTCAGTGGAGGCCTAGTGGAAGGAGGGACCGCAGACAGGCTTCGAAGCCCTAACATAATAAATTGGGCTGGCTGTAGGCAATTTCAAATTGGTTCCAGGGGAACACGGGCAGCAGTAGACAGGTCAGTGGAGGCCTAGTGGAAGGAGGGACCGCAGACAGGCTTCGAAGCCCTAACATAATAAATTGGGCTGGCTGTAGGCAATTTAAAATTGGTTCCAGGGGAACACGGGCAGCAGTAGACAGGTCAGTGGAGGCCTAGTGGAAGGAGGGACCGCAGACAGGCTTCGAAGCCCTAACATAATAAATTGGGCTGGCTGTAGGCAATTTCAAATTGGTTCCAGGGGAACACGGGCAGCAGTAGACAGGTCAGTGGAGGCCTAGTGGAAGGAGGGACCGCAGACAGGCTTCGAAGCCCTAACAAAATAAATTGGGCTGGCTGTAGGCAATTTAAAATTGGTTCCAGGGGAACACGGGCAGCAGTACACAGGTCAGTGGAGGCCTAGTGGAAGGAGGGACCGCAGACAGGCTTCGAAGGCCTAACATAAGAAAAATGTCAATACAATGGTATTGACAGTGCCAGGCATTGAAGGATGTCAGCGCATAGACTAAACATTGGTGGAGCTGTGAGAGAAAATTTTGCAAGTCGTAGAGCACTGTTTGACCTGGGGGGGGGGACTGTCTTGTGGCCAGCGGTACAGGCCCAGGGCCCCTCATATTACAACAGTGTGTCTGACGTTGGGTGCGCACCACCACCGCCAGACACTTTATTGTACTATGAGGGACCTAGTGGCAGTGCCGTCGACCAAACCTCGTCCACCCACCTCCTCAGACAAACAGTACTCTCACGGGTGCTGGCGCCAAGTGGCGATACCACGGCCCCGTGTGGGGACTTTGGCCATTTAGTGAGGTGTTAACATGTCGGATGCTGGACAATCAGGTGCTGCAAATTACGAGATTGGAAAAGTCGTTCAGAATAGTCCACAGGCAAGACCTTTAAATAGGAAAGCTAGGAGTCAGCCGGGCAAGGTGGGGCAAAAGATTTCGAAATCCAGTTGTGGTTCATTTTAATGAAGGTTAGATCATCTACATTTTGGGTAGCCAGACGAGTCCTTTTTTCTGTTAGTATTGAACCTGCAGCACTGAATACTCTTTCTGATAGGACACTAGCTGCCGGGCAAGCAAGCTCCTGCAATGCATATTCTGCCAATTCTGGCCAGGTGTCTAATTTTGATGCCCAGTAATCAAATGGGAATGACGGTTGAGGGAGAACATCGATAAGGGATGAAAAATAGTTTGTAACCATACTGGACAAATGTTGTCTCCTGTCACTTTGAATTGATGCTGCAGTACCTGTCCTGTCTGCGGTCATAGCAAAATCACTCCACAACCTGGTCAGAAAACCCCTCTGGCCAACGCCACTTCTGATTTCTGCCCCTCTAACTCCTCTGGTCTGCTGGCCCCTGCAGCTCGTGTGAGAACGATCACGGGCGCTGTGTGCAGGGAATGCCAGAAGCAAACGGTCAACAAGAGTTGATTGTTTGGTTGCTAATATTAGTTCCAAGTTCTCATGTGGCATTATATTTTGCAATTTGCCTTTATAGCGAGGATCAAGGAGGCAGGCCAACCAGTAATCGTCATCGTTCATCATTTTAGTTATGCGTGTGTCCCTTTTGAGGATACGTAAGGCATAATCCGCCATGTGGGCCAAAGTTCCAGTTCTCAAATCTGCGGTTGTGCTTGGTTGAGGGGCAGTTTCAGGCAAATCCACGTCACTTGTGTCCCTTCAAAAACCAGAACCCGGCCTTGCCGCACCACCAATTTCCAGTGGCCCCGGAAAAGCTTCCTCATTACAAATATAATCATCCCCATCATCCTCCTCGTCCTCCTCCTCCTCTTCGCCCGCTAACTCGTCCTGTACACTGCCCTGGCCAGACAATGGCTGACTGTCATCAAGGCTTTCCTCTTCCTCAGCTGCAGACGCCTGATCCTTTATGTGCGTCAAACTTTGCATCAGCAGACGCATTAGGGGGATGCTCATGCTTATTATGGCGTTGTCTGCACTAACCAGCCGTGTGCATTCCTCAAAACACTGAAGGACTTGACACATGTCTTGAATCTTCGACCACTGCACACCTGACAACTCCGTCTGCCATCCTACTGCCTGCCCGTGTATGTGTATCCTCCCACAAAAACATAACAGCCCGCCTCTGTTCGCACAGTCTCTGAAGCATGTGCAGTGTTGAGTTCCACCTTGTTGCAACGTCTATGGTTAGGCGATGCTGGGGAAGGTTCAAAGAACGCTGATAGGTCTGCATACGGCTGGAGTGTACGGGCGAACGGCGGATATGTGAGCAAAGTCCACGCACTTTGAAGAGCAGGTCGGATAACCCCGGATAACTTTTCAGGAAGCACTGCACCACCAGGTTTAAGGTGTGAGCCAGGCAAGGAATGTGTTTCAGTTGGGAAAGGGAGATGGCAGCCATGAAATTCCTTCCGTTATCACTCACTACCTTGCCTGCCTCAAGATCTACAGTGCCCAGCCACGACTGCGTTTCTTTCTGCAAGAACTCGGACAGAACTTCCGCGGTGTGTCTGTTGTCGCCCAAACACTTCATAGCCAATACAGCCTGCTGACGTTTGCCAGTAGCTGCCCCATAATGGGAGACCTGGTGTGCAACAGTGGCAGCTGCGGATGGAGTGGTTGTGCGACTGCGGTCTGTGGACGAGCTCTCGCTTCTGCAGGAGGACGAAGAGGAGGAGGAGGGGGTGCGAACGGCTACAGCCAACTGTTTCCTAGACCGTGGGCTAGGCAGAACTGTCCCAAACTTGCTGTCCCCTGTGGACCCTGCATCCACCACATTTACCCAGTGTGCCGTGATGGACACGTAACGTCCCTGGCGATGCCTACTGGTCCATGCATCTGTTGTCAGGTGCACCTTTGTGCTCACAGATTGCCTGAGTGCATGGACGATGCGCTCTTTAACATGCTGGTGGAGGGCTGGGATGGCTTTTCTGGAAAAAAAGTGTCGACTGGGTAGCTCGTAGCGTGGTACAGCGTAGTCCATCAGGGCTTTGAAAGCTTCGCTTTCAACTAACCGGTAGGGCATCATCTCTAACGAGATTAGTCTAGCTATGTGGGCGTTCAAACCCTGTGTACGCGGATGCGAGGCTAAGTACTTCCTTTTTCTAACCATAGTCTCATGTAGGGTGAGCTGGACTGGAGAGCTGGAGATCGTGGAACTAGCGGGGGTGCCGGTGGACATGGCAGACTGAGAGACGGTGGGAGATGGTATTGTTGCCGCCGGTGCCCTAGATGCAGTGTTTCCTACTACGAAACGGGTGATTCCCTGACCCTGACTGCTTTGGCCTGGCAAAGAAACCTGCACAGATACTGCAGGTGGTGCGGAAAATGGTGGCCCTACACTGCCGGAAGGGATGTTGCGTTGCTGACTAGCTTCATTGGCCGAGGGTGCTACAACCTTAAGGGACGTTTGGTAGTTAGTCCAGGCTTGCAAATGCATGGTGGTTAAATGTCTATGCATGCAACTTGTATTGAGACTTTTCAGATTCTGTCCTCTGCTTAAGGTAGTTGAACATTTTTGACAGATGACTTTGCGCTGATCAATTGGATGTTGTTTAAAAAAATGCCAGACTGCACTCTTTCTAGCATCGGATACCTTTTCAGGCATTACAGACTGAGCTTTAACCGGATGGCCACGCTGTCCTCCAACAGGTTTTGGCTTTGCCACGCGTTTTGGGCAAGATACGGGCCCGGCAGATGGAACCTGTTGCGATGTTGATGCCTTCTGCGGCCCCTCCTCCTCCGCTTCAGAACTGCTGCCGCCTGCACCCTGTTCCTCCAATGGCTGCCAATCGGGGTCAAGAACTGGGTCATCTATTACCTCTTCTTGTAGCTCGTGTGCAACTTCGTCTGTGTCACCGTGTCGGTCGGTGGTATAGCGTTCATGATGGGGCAACATAGTCTCATCAGGGTCTGATTCTTGATCATTACCCTGCGAGGGCAATGTTGTGGTCTGAGTCAAAGGACCAGCATAGTAGTCTGGCTGTGGATGTGCATCAGTGCACTCCATGTCAGATTCAACTTGTAATGGGCATGGACTGTTAACTGCTTCACTTTCTAAGCCAGGGACGGTATGTGTAAAGAGCTCCGTGGAGTAACCCGTTGTGTCGCCTGCTGCATTCTTCTCTGTTGTTGTTTTTGCTGAAGAGGACAAGGAAGCGACTTGTCCCTGACCGTGAACATCCACTAACGACGCGCTGCTTTGACATTTACCAGTTTCACGAGAGGAGGCAAAAGAGCTAGAGGCTGAGTCAGCAAGATAAGCCAAAACTTGCTCTTGCTGCTCCGGCTTTAAAAGCGGTTTTCCTACTCCCAGAAAAGGGAGCGTTCGAGGCCTTGTGTAGCCAGACGACGAACCTGGCTCCACAGCTCCAGACTTAGGTGCAATATTTTTTTTCCCACGACCAGCTGATGCTCCACCACTACCACTACCCTCATTACCAGCTGACAATGAACGCCCCCGGCCACGACCTCTTCCACCAGACTTCCTCATTGTTTTAAAAACGTAAACAAACTAACGGTATTTGTTGCTGTCACACAAATTACACGGTGAGCTATAACTTCAGTATGATTTAGCTACCCCTTTACAGGTGGGTGAGACCACAACGAAAATCAGGCACAATGTTACACACTCTGTTGTTGGTGGCAACAAATGAGAGAGATGCCACACACGCAGGACTGTCACTGAAGCACAAATGTAAATATTAATCTCCCACTGATTTGATTTTTTTTTTTTTTCAGGGAGACTTTAGGAAAAAAAAAATAATAGAATAAAATGATTTTTTCAGGAAGAATTTAGAAACCAAATACAATAAAATGATTTTTTCAGGGAGAATTTAGAAAACAAATAAAACAAAAAAAGGCTTTCTATGGCCCACTGAGTGAGAGATGACGCACACAGGAGTCAGGAGTGGCACACAAGCCCAGAGGCCAATATTTATCTCCCACTGATTGATGTAGTGATTTTTTCAGGTAGATTTTGGAACCCAAATCAAGCTAAAAAAATAATAGGCTTTCTATGGCCCACAATTGGAGAGAGAGAGAGAGATGGCACACCCAGGAGTCAAGACTGGCACACAAGCAGAAAGGGCAATATTAATCTCCCACTGATTTGTTTTTTTTTTTTTCAGGGAGACTTTAGGAAAAAAAATAATAGAATAAAATGATTTTTTCAGGAAGAATTTAGAAACCAAATACAATAAAATGATTTTTTCAGGGAGAATTTAGAAAACAAATAAAACAAAAAAAGGCTTTCTATGGCCCACTGAGTGAGAGATGACCCCAGGGGCCAATATTTATCTCCCACTTTTTTTTTTTTGTTCCAGGGAAAATTTATAAACCCAATAAAAAAAATAATAAATAGGCTTTCTATGGCCCACTATCTGAGAGAGAGAGATGGCACGCTTAGGACTGGCACACAAGCCCAAAGGCCAATATTAATCTCCCACTGATTGATTTATTGATTTTTTCAGGTAGAATTTAGAACCCAAATAAAGCAAAAAAAAAAAAAATGGGCTTTCTATGGCCCACTGAGTGAGTGATGATGCACACAGGAGTCAGGAGTGGCACACAAGCCCTGAGGCCAATATTTTTCTCCCACTGATTGATGTAGTGATTTTTTCAGGTAGATTTTAGAACCCAAATCAAGCAAAAAAATAAATAGGCTTTCTATGGCCCACTATTTGTGAGAGAGATGGCACGCTCAGGACTGGCACACAAGCCCAGAGGCCAATATTAATCTCCCACTTTTTTTTTTTTGTTCCAGGGAAAATTTATAAACCCAATAAAAAAAAATAATAAATAGGCTTTCTATGGCCCACTATCTGAGAGAGAGAGATGGCACGCTTAGGACTGGCACACAAGCCCAAAGGCCAATATTAATCTCCCACTGATTGATTTATTGATTTTTTCAGGTTGAATTTAGAACCCAAATAAAGCAAAAAAAAAAAAAAGGGCTTTCTATGGCCCACTGACTGAGAGATGGCACACACAGGGATGGCACTCTAGCAGAAATGTCAATCTTAATCTCCCACAAAAAAAGTGTCCTTCAATTACTATCTCCCTGCAGTAATCTCAGCCAGGTATGGCAGGCAGCAATAAGGAGTGGACTGATGCACAAATGAAATAAAAAGTGTGGACAAACAAAAAAGATAGCTGTGCAGAAAGGAAGGAACAAGAGGATTTGTGCTTTGAAAAAAGCAGTTGGTTTGCACAGCGGCGTACACACAGCAATGCAGCTATCAGGGAGCCTTCTAGGGCAGCCCAATGAGCTACAGCGCTGAGGGGAAAAAAAAAAAAAAGTAGCTTCCACTGTCCCTGCACACCGAAGGTGGTGTTGGGCAGTGGAAATCGCTACAGCACAAGCGGTTTGGTGGTTAATGGACCCTGCCTAACGCTATCCCTGCTTCTGAGGAAGCGGCAGCAACCTCTCCCTAGGCTCAGATCAGCAGCAGTAACATGGCGGTCGGCGGGAACTCCCCTTTATAGCCCCTGTGACGCCGCAGACAGCAAGCCAATCACTGCAATGCCCTTCTCTAAGATGGTGGGGACCAGGACCTATGTCATCACGCTGCCCACACTCTGCGTTTACCTTCACAAAAGGAAAAAAAAAAAAAATGAAGAGAAACCAGCTCACCTACTAGGCATTTGTTGTGGGGGAAGCCCGGATGCCGTGCAGTCTTCACGTGAAACAATAGAACAAAATAGAAGAGAAAATCCAGCTTCCAAAAATATCGAATTTATTAAAGTTAAAATCCAAGGTCCAAAAACATGGTTCACAGGAGAGGAGATAGCAGCATGCTACGCGTTTCGAACACTAGGTTCTTTTTCAAAGCTGCCTACTATGCACCAGAATGAGGTTTAAATAGCAACTGTGACCAATCACAGTGAATTAATCCACACCTGATACATCAGTAATTATATACAATAAAAACGCAATGATATTGCAAAAGAGAAAAACAAAGAAAATGTATAATACAGACATATAAAAAACATATAATATAACTAAACAGCATTGATCTCTCAGTAATGAAACATGATTTCCTTGCGAGCATTTAAACCCATGGGATAGCAAGTGTTAAGGCAAAACATCCAGTAGGCTTCACGCGTCATTAAGCGTCTTTTCAGATCTCCTCCTCTGGCTGTTATCAGAAGCTTTTCAATGCCGACAACCCGAAGGAATGCAGTATCTCTTTGATGACTGATAATAAAATGCTTAGAGGCGTGAGACATAGAGCGATTATTATTAGTAGAAACAACAATGTCAGTGATATGTTCAGAAATACGCGTCTTTAACATGCGAGTAGTGCAACCTATATAGCTTAAATTACATTTAATGCATGTTATCATATAAACTACATTCTTACTATTGCAGTTAATAAATTGCTGAATTTTGTGTTCTTGTCTGTTACTACTATCAGTAAAGGAATGCATAACAATGGAATGCGCACATGTGCGACATTTAGAAGCACCACAATGATAAAAGCCTTTATGATGTAACCATGTGTGGGAGACCTTGCTAGATTTAAATAGGCTGGGTGAAAGAATATCAGACAAAGTGGTAGCCTTTTTTGCAATCACCTGACAGCCTGAAGACAGAATTTTGGAGAGAATCTCATCCTCATAAAGAATAGGAATGTTTTTCAAAATAAGAGATTTGATGTTATTGTATTGAGGACTGTATTTAATGGAGCAGAAATTTTTTTGGTTTTGATGCAATTTGCTCTTATTTTTAGATAACAGCATGTCACTGCGTTTTTTATGTTGTACTATATTTTTGGCTCTATCCAGAGACCAATTAGAGTAGCCTCTTTTTTCTAATTTTTTACAACACAAATCAGTCTCTTGCTTTAAAATGCTAGCATCACTACAATTTCTGGTTATTCTAGTCAGCTCACCCACTGGTATAGACTTTATTGTATGTCCAGGATGACTGCTGGACGCATGTAAAATACTATTACCAGATAAAGCTTTATGAAATGTGGAAGTGGCAATACCAGAGCCAACAGTACTATGCAGCATCAAGTCCAAAAAGGAAATCATGTGTGAATTATGGCTGCATGTCTCACGCCTCTAAGCATTTTATTATCAGTCATCAAAGAGATACTGCATTCCTTCGGGTTGTTGGCATTGAAAAGCTTCTGATAACAGCCAGAGGAGGAGATCTGAAAAGACGCTTAATGACGCGTGAAGCCTACTGGATGTTTTGCCTTAACACTTGCTATCCCATGGGTTTAAATGCTCGCAAGGAAATCATGTTTCATTACTGAGAGATCAATGCTGTTTAGTTATATTATATGTTTTTTATATGTCTGTATTATACATTTTCTTTGTTTTTCTCTTTTGCAATATCATTGCGTTTTTATTGTATATAATTACTGATGTATCAGGTGTGGATTAATTCACTGTGATTGGTCACAGTTGTTATTTAAACCTCATTCTGGTGCATAGTAGGCAGCTTTGAAAAAGAACCTAGTGTTCGAAACGCGTAGCATGCTGCTATCTCCTCTCCTGTGAACCATGTTTTTGGACCTTGGATTTTAACTTTAATAAATTCGATATTTTTGGAAGCTGGATTTTCTCTTCTATTTTGCGTTTACCTTCATTGGCTGAGAAATGGCGCTTTTCGCGTCATTGAAACGCGACTTTGGCGCGAAAGTCGCGTACCGCATGGCCGACCCCGCACAGGGGTCGGATCGGGTTTCATGAAACCCGACTTTGCCAAAAGTCGGCGACTTTTGAAAATGAACGACCCGTTTCGCTCAACCCTAGTGTCAACCAGATGTTTCGCTTCCGTTCCAGGTCGAGGTTGATGCTTCTGAGATTGGAGCAGAGGCTGTTTTGTCGCAGAGAAGTTCTGATTGCTCGGTGATGAAACCATGCGCCTTCTTTTCCAGGAAGTTTTCGCCTGCTGAGCGAAATTATGATGTGGGCAATCGAGAGTTGCTGGCCATGAAGTGGGCATTCGAGGAGTGGCGTCATTGGCTTGAAGGAGCTAAGCATCGCGTGGTGGTCTTGACTGATCATAAGAACTTGACTTATCTTGAGTCTGCCAAGCGGTTGAATCCTAGACAAGCTCGTTGGTCGTTGTTTTTTGCCCGTTTTGACTTTGTAATTTCATACCTTCCGGGCTCTAAAAATGTGAAGGCGGATGCTCTGTCTAGGAGTTTTGTGCCCGACTCTCCGGGTGTATCTGAGCCGGCGGGTATCCTCAAAGAGGGAGTAATTGTGTCTGCCATCTCCCCTGATTTGCGGCGGGTGCTGCAAAAATTTCAGGCTAATAAACCTGATCGTTGCCCAGCGGAGAAACTGTTTGTCCCTGATAGGTGGACGAATAAAGTTATCTCTGAGGTTCATTGTTCGGTGTTGGCTGGTCATCCTGGAATCTTTGGTACCAGAGAGTTAGTGGCTAGATCCTTTTGGTGGCCATCTCTGTCGCGGGATGTGCGTACTTTTGTGCAGTCCTGTGGGATTTGTGCTCGGGCTAAGCCCTGCTGTTCTCGTGCCAGTGGGTTGCTTTTGCCCTTGCCGGTCCCGAAGAGGCCTTGGACACATATCTCTATGGATTTTATTTCAGATCTTCCCGTCTCTCAAAAGATGTCAGTCATTTGGGTGGTCTGTGATCGCTTTTCTAAGATGGTCCATTTGGTGCCCTTGTCTAAATTGCCTTCCTCCTCTGATTTGGTGCCATTGTTCTTCCAGCATGTGGTTCGTTTACATGGCATTCCAGAGAATATTGTTTCTGACAGAGATTCCCAGTTTGTTTCGAGGTTTTGGCGAGCCTTTTGTGGTAGGATGGGCATTGACTTGTCTTTTTCCTCGGCTTTCCATCCTCAGACTAATGGCCAGACCGAACGAACCAATCAGACCTTGGAAACATATCTGAGATGCTTTGTTTCTGCTGATCAGGATGACTGGGTGTCCTTTTTGCCTTTGGCTGAGTTCGCCCTTAATAATCGGGCCAGCTCGGCTACCTTGGTTTCTCCATTTTTCTGCAACTCTGGGTTCCATCCTCGTTTCTCTTCAGGGCAGGTTGAGTCTTCGGACTGTCCTGGTGTGGATGCTGTGGTGGACAGGTTGCAGCAGATTTGGACTCATGTAGTGGACAATTTGACTTTGTCCCAGGAGAAGGCTATTGAAAGAAATGAAGGAAGGGCTGGAGAGATAAACTAAGGTGCACAAAAACATAAAATAATAAATAACCCCAGTATTGGTATAGCATACAGTAACAAAGCTACTTATGTGTGCTGCATACAAGCCATGGTACCATCACATAAGAGCTATACTCATAGTGTGCCGGCTAAGAAAAAAAAAACTGAAATAAACAAATATAGCCAGCACTCAAGAGGTTACAGACTACAACAAAAATAATACTGATAACTGGGGTAGGTAAAATATCCTCAGAATAGCCTGATATGGTGTATGTCAGCAGACTGTTAATAACAGACCCTTTTTACACAGCCTGAGATAGTATGTGCCAATAGTATCATGGTAGATGATAGATGGTGTGACATAGCAATCATATGTAGCTGACATGAAAAACAATAATATTGTCACACAGCACAATAGAAAAAATCTATTCCATGTCTAAGCACCAGACTGAAGACAGATCAATATATCAGCAATGCACAGCCTCAGCATATTGGTGTACATGATATACAGGACAGCTAGAGAAGGACATAGGCCAAATCAACTTAGCTGCCAGGTAATCGCCCCGACGCGTTTCCCCGCAAGACGGTTCCTCAGGAGGCAAAGATATCAGGAGGCATATGTAATGGATGCAGGCGCCATGATGCTTGGGCAGGCCTGAGTAAATCCCACAGGGGGAGGGATTTTATAGTAAAAGATGAGATCCACCGGCCAGTAATGACTCGCCAGTGGAGACCCACCCCCAATTGACAAAACAACACCGGGTACAGATAATCCGATCCATAAATTGGATCGATAATTTAAGAATTGTCCATAAGAGCATGTGGTTCCCTCACCCACGGCTAACCGGATCATAATGTAAGTAAACAGTACATACCATGTCTAATCTATATGGCATCCTCCATATCGGCGTGAGGATACACGTGGCGCGATGGGGGCCGCCATAGTAAGGACTCACCGTGCGAAGCCCGCATGCGCAGACCGCGCGCATAAGGAAGCGCCGGCACCAAAGTGGAACGCACGCTTGGAGCGCACAACGGCGGAAGTGCGCATCCATCAGATGAATGAGTGGAGTCGCACCTGCGCAGTGACATAGCCAGAGGGCGCCTGCGCAATGAAATGAGACAGGCAAGGCAGCACAATGCGCACGCGTATGGGACCCACAGTGCCTGCAACCTGAATAAATATATACATAAATTGGGGTATAACAAAAAAGGCCACCATATAATGGCAGCAAATATTTGATATAAACAGTCACGGGTAACATATGCGCCTCCTGCCAATTTAGAAAGAAGGCACGGTAGATTGCTAAAAGACCAAAAGAGCCCCAGAAGTAAAAATCTAATATATAAACAGCCGCCAAAACACATAGAGTAACCATATAATCACATGCAGCGGCACGATTAGCATTCTATCCAGCATCATATGTTAAACACACCTAAAGATAAACGGAGGACCGTATTGTTGCAGTAATAGGGTTAAATATAGATGTCCATATAGAACTAGTATGAAAGAAACATAGAGAAAATACATAAATAGATAAAGGGAGTTGAACAATAATAAAGATATAGTATAGGGTCAAAATTGACTACTGCATCAAAAACAGTATGCAGTGTATATGGCGGTTCCGACTACGGTTCCCAATATCTTCATTTGCTAAAAACACAGTGCAAGAAAAGGACTAGACAGAATAACAGAGATGCATATGTGACGCCCAGGAGACCGGGATACCCAGCACTGGACCAATGGAGTCTGTCTCTTGAGGGGGATGTCACGGGTGGCTTGACCCGGTGCTGTGGCCTCAGGCAATGCACAGTGTAAGGGGTATCATGAGGGGACAGGCACTTACTTGATCAGCAGCAGGTTCTCCCAGCGGTGATGATCCCAATCCTGGATAGATGGCTATTGTCCAAATGAAAGACTGAGGCACTGAAACGTTTAACCAGTTTACTTTAACATAAAAGGATTTACAACCAGTCCTGTCACCGGAGTCTGTATGGGAACTCTGAGTTACTTTGACCCTGCCGTGGTCTTCGCCTCTTATTGTGCGCAATTTCTGTGTGGCCCTGCTGCTGTATGTGAACTGGCTGCCGGCCCAATCTGTCCCCTCCGGGTCCTGGTTCGACGGGCAACCCGAGTCCTTTTATCGGTTTACCCCCTCTGGGAGTACCGCTGAACTCTGTGTCTGTTGCTGCATCCGACCCTAGTGAAGCTGATATCACCTCACGTTTTTCCGGTTGCTGTATTATATATAATGAATACAGCCACGGATCCGGTATCCGTCTTTGCGCCTGTTCTGGGTAGTGATTAATGCTACCCGGTTCTCACAATGTCCTTTTTCTCTATCCCTCTTCTCCTCAGGCCGGTGATTTAGGCCTGGTAACAGTCACAGGGCTGTTAGAAATTCAACTGTATGACCTCTCACTTTCAGCTCCTTAGCCCAACTGCCATTTCTTCTCTCAGACCAGAATGGATCAAGGGGAGTCTCTGGAGCTCCCCCTTCTGGCCGGAGGTGGTAGTGCAGTCTTGCTATTTTAGTATTTGTACTTACTGTCAGTAACTATTTTTGTGGCAAATACCCCTAGGGGTGCCACATTCCCCCTTAGTTAAGAACAGTACTCCGGGACTGTGGGACAATAACATTTTGAAATAACAATTAATATGTACAGAGTCTTAAAAATGAAAAGTTACAAAAACCACTCAAGGAAACAAAAATAGAGTTCTGTAAAAAGTCACTTCAAATAGCGTCCATTAATAGCGTCCATTAATACTGTACTTAGTGTCCAGGAATTTAGTTCCATTTTTCCAACGGAGTTATCAATATAAAGTCTAAAGAAAGTTCAAAAAGAGCAAAAAGCAAAGTTCAAAAAGCAGTCTTTCCGGAGCTTTGATTTAGTGCCTCCGGGCTGATAAAAAGTTCAAGAATATGCAATAAGTTCATACAGACAAGTCTCTGTAGGCACTGGGCTTAAACGTTGCAGACTGATAGCAATGACTATACTACATTTTCTGTTTAACTATATACGGCATAACATATATACAATTCACATTATGAGCTTTATAGTTGGTAATCTGCATACCTGGCCGGTAATTGACCCTGGGTACTACGCTGTGATCTACGTAATAGCGGTGTCTCTTCATGTGGTGTACTACTGTCTACTGCGGATGTAGTATCTGCCCGCTCTGCTAAAGATAATTCCACGACTATGGAGTTGGCAAGTCCACCGTGAATGGGATTACTCTGACCAGGAATCTGTTCTTCCTGGCCTGGAACCTCCTGTAGTACGGGGTCAGCCTCTTCCTGTCTTGGGACTTCTGGTATTGGGTTCGGTGTTGGGTAAAAGGCCACCATGGGAACCACTACTGCACCATGGTATGTTAGTAGGGTTTTGGGAAAGTCTCCTATACAGGTGTGATACACTTCCTCTTTTTTTTCCTTTACTGGTTGAACCTGTATGGGTTGAATAACTTCTGGTTCTGGCTGGACAACGTCTGGCTCTTTCAATGCTTCCGGACATAATTTAAGATTGTCTCTTGACACTAGTACAGATGATAAGCCCCCGTTTTTGCTAATGAGACACATTTTAGGATTATCCATTCTTGTTGGTAAAACTGTGTAGGGTACGGCTTCCCACTGATTGTCCAGTTTATTGGTTCGACGATTTCTCTTGAGCACTTGGTCACCCGGTCTTAATGGGGTCGCTAGAGCATTCTGGTTGAAAGTTCGCTCTTGTCTTTCTCTAGTTTGCTGAAGGCTTCTTTCCACACTCTCTTGCACTTGGCGATACTGCTTTTGCTGTATGATATCCCAATTGGAGTCTTGAACTTCTGCGTCTGGTTTCAGAATTCCCATTTCTAGATCGATTGGTAATTGGCCGGGTCTTGCACGCATAAGGTAAGCTGGGGTGCAGTTGGTGGAGCTCACCGGGACATGATTATACAGATCCACCAAGTCAGGCAATTTCTCTGGCCATTGATTCCTTTCTGTCTCAGGTAAAGTCTTTAGTAGGTCTATTACAATATGGTTCATCTTCTCGCATAAGCCGTTTGTTTGTGGATGATAGGCCGTCGTCCGGATCTTTTTGCAACCATACATATTACAGAATTCTCTGAAGATCTCTGATTCAAAGGCTGTACCTTGGTCGGTGAGAACCTGTTCCGGATATCCATGGGGTCTACAAAAGTACGTTTGGAACGCTTTGGCTGCTGTTTTTGCTGTCAGATCTTTTACGGGTACTACTACCAAGAAACGTGAATAATGGTCCACGATGGTCAAGGCATAGACATAGCCGGACCGGCTTGGTGTCAACTTCACGTGGTCCATGGCTACAAGTTCAAGTGGTTGTTTGGTGATTATGGGCTGCAGTGGTGCTCTTTGGTTCTTTTGATCGTTTCTTCTGAGGTTGCACGGGCCACAATTTCTGCACCACTGTTCGATTGATTTTCTCATCCCGACCCAATAAAATCTTTCTCTTAGAAGTACTTCTAACTTTTTCCAACCGAAGTGACCAGCACCATTATGGTAAGCTTCGAGGACCATCTTCACATCTTGTTTAGGCACAATAATCTGCCAAACCAATTCATGTGTTTTCGGATTGGTGTATCTTCTACAGAGCTTCCCTTGATACAGGAACATTTTGCCTCTCTCTTTCCAGAGTTGATGCGTCTCTTCTGGGGCATCCTCATAGGGATATGCACTTTGCTCAGTCAACAGTTCCTTCACCAACTTCACAGCCGGATTGCTGTCTTGGGTGTCAGCCCATCTATGGTGTGCTAACGGATTAAAATTCACCTCTTGTTGTTTCTGATAGGTACTTGACTGATGATGTTTTGCCTTGGGACGATGGAAGCAGGGCTGGATTAAGGGTAGCCAGGGCCCCGGGCTGTTCACACACTGTGGGCCCCCCCGGTCATGTGACGGGGGTCATGTGACGGGGGTCATGTGACGGGGGTCATGTGACGGGGGTCATGTGATGGGGTCATGTGATGGGGGTCATGTGACGGGGGTCATGTGACGGGGGTCATGATATACCCGAACCAGATTATTCCAGAAAAAGGGCCGGGCCCTACTCTACTGTAACCTAGGAAATATTTGTTAAAATCTGCAATACAATTTAGGTATATCTTGACCAATAATATCACATACAAGGAACAAATACCACCGCACCATGACCAGACCACAAATTACAACCACAGTGATCGAATAATAGCACATACAAGGGACAAATACCACCGCACCATTTCCAGACCACATATTACCATACCTCCCAACTTTTGAAGTTGGAAAAGAGGGACAAAGTTTGCAGCAAATTTTAGGACACACCTCTGACCACACCCATTCACTAGTCACACCCATATCCATGTCTCAACCACACCCATTTAGCACTGCTGATCACACTGTTCATAAAGAATAATTATAAAAAAAAAAATATGGCCACACAGTGCTCGATACTGTATAATGGCCACACAGTGCTCCATACTGTATAACGACCCCACATGACCACATGATGCTCAATACTGTATAATGGCCACACATGATGTTCAATACTGTATAATGACCCCACATGATGCTCAATACTGTATAATGGCCACACATGATGCTCCATACTGTATAATGGCCACACATGATGCTCCATACTGTATAATGGCCCCACATGATGCTCAATACTGTATAATGACCCCACGTGATGCTCAATACTGTATAATGGCCCCACATGATGCTCAATACTGTATAATGGCCCCACATGATGCTCAATACTGTATAATGACCCCACATGATGCTCAATACTGTATAATGGCCACACATGATGCTCAATACTGTATAATGACCCCACATGATGCTCAATACTGTATAATGACCGCACATGATGCTCTATACTGTATAATGACCACACATGATGCTCCATATTGTATAATGACCGCACATGATGCTCCATAATGGCCACACATGATGCTCCATACTGTATAATGACCGCATATGATGCTCCATACTGTATAATAGCCGCACATGATGCTCCATACTGTATAATGACTGCACATGATGCTCCATACTGTATGACAGCACATGATGCTCCATACTGTATAATGACTGCACATGATGCTCCATAGTGTATAATGACAGCACATGATGCTCCATACTGTATAATGACAGCACATGATGCTCCATACTGTATAATGGCCACACATGATTCTCCATACTGTATAATGACCGCACATGATGCTCAATAATACTGTATAATGACTGCACATGATGCTCCATACTGTATAATGGCCACACATGATGCTCCATACTGTATAATGGCCACACATGATGCTCCTTACTGTATATTGGCCACACATAATAATGGCCACACATAGCTACTCCTACACACGCGGCTGCGCTCCGTAAACTTTGCATACACGGCTCCGCTCCGTACACACGGCTCCACTCCATACATCTCATACACACACGGCTCCGCTCCGTACACATTCAGCTCCGCTCCATACACGGCTCTGCTCCATACACACACTGCTCTGCTCCATACACGGCTCTGCTCCATACACCTCATACACACACGGCTCCGCTCCATACATCTCGTACACACGGCACTACTCCGTACACCTCATACACACACCGCTCCGCTCCATACACATTGCACACACTGCTCCGCATACCTTGCACACACACAGCTCCGCTGCGTACACCTCATACACATACAGCTCCTCTCCATACATCTCGTACACACACGGCACTACTCCGTACACCTCATACACATGTGGCTGTGCTCCGTACACCTCATACACACGCGGCTGTGCTCCGTACACCTCGTACACACGCGGCAGTGCTCCGTACACCTCGTACACACGGCTCCCCTCCGTACACCTCGTACACACGCGGCTGTGCTCCGTACACCTCGTACACATGGCTCCGTACACCTCTTACACACGACTCCGCTCCGTACACCTTGTACACATGCGGCTGTGCTCCGTACACCTTGTACACATGGCTCCGTACACCTCTTACACACGACTCCGCTCCGTACACCTTGTACACATGCGGCTGTGCTCCGTACACCTTGTACACATGGCTCCGTACACCTCTTACACACGACTCCGCTCTGTACACCTCGTACACACGCGGCTGTGCTCCGTACACCTCGTACACACGCGGCTGTGCTCCGTACACCTCGTACACACGTCTCCACTCCATACACCTTTCACATGCTGCTCCGCTCCGTACACCTCGTACACACGCGGCTGTGCTCCGTACACCTTGTACACACGCGGCTGTGCTCCGTACACCTCGTACACACGACTCCACTCTGTACACCTTTCACATGCTGCTCCGCTCCGTACACCTCGTACACACGACTCCACTCCGTACACCTCGTACACACGCGGCTGTGCTCCGTACACACGCGGCTGTGCTCCGTACACCTCGTACACACGACTCCACTCCGTACACCTCGTACACATGCTGCTCCGCTCCGTACACCTCATACACACGTGGCTGTGCTCCGTACACCTCGTACACACGACTCCACTCCGTACACCTTTCACATGCTGCTCCGCTCCGTACACCTCGTACACACGCGGCTGTGCTCTGTACACCTCGTACACACGCGGCTGTGCTCCGTACACCTCGTACACACGCGGCTGTGCTCCGTACACCTCGTACACACGACTCCACTCTGTACACCTTTCACATGCTGCTCCGCTCCGTACACCTCGTACACACGACTCCACTCCGTACACCTTTCACATGCTGCTCCGCTCCGTACACCTCGTACACACGCGGCTGTGCTCCGTACACCTCGTACACACGCGGCTGTGCTCCGTACACCTCGTACACACGACTCCACTCCGTACACCTCGTACACATGCTGCTCCGCTCCGTACACCTCATACACACGCGGCTGTGCTCCGTACACCTCGTACACACGACTCCACTCCGTACACCTTTCACATGCTGCTCCGCTCCGTACACCTCGTACACACGCGGCTGTGCTCTGTACACCTCGTACACACGCGGCTATGCTCCGTACACACGCAGCTGTGCTCCGTACACCTCGTACACACGCGGCTGTGCTCCGTACACCTCGTACACACGCGGCTGTGCTCCGTACACCTCGTACACACGTGGCTGTGCTCCGTACACCTTGTACACACGCGGCTGCGCTCCGTACACATCGTACACACGCGGCTGTGCTCCGTACACCTTGTACACATGGCTCCGTACACCTCTTACACAGACTCCGCTCCGTACACCTCGTACACACGCGGCTGTGCTCCGTACACCTTGTACACATGGCTCCGTACACCTCTTACACACGACTCCGCTGCGTACACCTCGTACACACGCGGCTGTGCTCCGTACACCTCGTGCACACGTGGCTGTGCTCCGTACACCTTGTACACACGACTCCGCTCCGTACACATAGTACACACGCTGCTCTGCTCCGTACACCTCGTACACACGCGGCTGCGCTCCGTACACATAGTACACACGCGGCTGTGCTCCGTACACCTTGTACACATGGCTCCGTACACCTCTTACACACGACTCCGCTCCGTACACCTCGTACACACGCGGCTGTGCTCCGTACACCTTGTACACACGACTCCGCTCCGTACACCTCATACACACGCTGCTCTGCTCCGTACACCTCGTACACACGCGGCTGTGCTCCGTACACCTCGTGCACACGCGGCTGTGCTCCGTACACCTTGTACACACGACTCCGCTCCGTACACCTCATACACACGCTGCTCTGCTCCGTACACCTTGTACACACGCGGCTGTGCTCCGTACACCTTGTACACACGCGGCTGTGCTCCGTACACCTTGTACACATGGCTCCGTACACCTCTTACACACGACTCCGCTCCGTACACCTCGTACACACGCGGCTGTGCTCCGTACACCTTGTACACACGACTCCGCTCCGTACACCTCATACACACGCTGCTCTGCTCCGTACACCTCGTACACACGCGGCTGCGCTCCGTACACCTCATGCACACGGTTCCGTACACATCGTACACACACGACTCTGCTCCATAGACCTTTCACACGCTGCTCTGATCCATACACCTCGTACACACACGGCTCTGCTACATCCACACTGTAAACACCTCCTGACCTCACACATACGCTGCCTTACCCTTCTCCGGCGCCGTGGCAACCAGCAAAGTCCTGTACAAGGATGTCCTCCCGATCATGTGACCCCTGACTCCTCCCATCCTGTGACCTCATCACAGGTCCTGTGCACAGAGCAGCCATTATGTGGTGTGCTGCTGTGCAGGCCTGGTGCAGGGACTCGGAGCTCTCAGCTGACCGGCTGATACACGCACCTCCCAACCAATGCGGGCCCCCTCTCTCTGCCCACCGGGTGCGGGGGCACACAAATGCCGGCGGGCATTCAGACAATTAGTGGAGGGTCAATCTGTGCGGTAGCCCCCAGGTCCCCCCAGACCTTTGGGCCCTGGGCTACCGCCCATATTGACCCTCTGATAATCCGCCCCTGGATGGAAGGCTGGTAGTTCAATTTCTTCAAGCTCCCCCGTTTCCTCTTCTACATCTCTCAAGTGTGGCATCCGGGATAGGGCATCGGCATTTCCATTCTTGCGACCTGCTCGATACTTGATCTTGAAGTTGTAATTAGATAACCGGGCTATCCATCGCTGTTCTAACGCACCTAATTTGGCTGTGTCCAGGTGGGTCAACGGATTGTTGTCAGTATAGACAATAAATTCTGCAGCGGCCAGATAGTGTTTGAAACGTTCAGTCACAGCCCAAACTACTGCCAGTAGTTCCAATTTGAAGGAGCTGTAATTTTCTGAATTTCTTTCAGTAGGCCGGAGCTTTCTACTTGCAAAGGCGATGACTTTCTCCCGACCTTCTTGCTTTTGTGACAGCACCGCTCCTAGTCCCACATTACTGGCATCGGTGTAGAGGATGAAAGGTTGATGGTAATCTGGGTATGCCAGAACCTCTTCTCCGGTTAGTGCCTTCTTTAGTTGTTCAAAGGAGTCTTCCCTTTCGTCGTTCCACTGAAAAGGAGGGTTTCGGTTTGAAGGTTTCTTCGTCTGCCCTACCAAGGTGTCTTGCAAGGGTGCTGCCAACTTGGTAAATCCTTTTATAAATCTGCGATAGTAACCCACCAATCCCAGGAATTGTCTCACTTCTTTTGCGCTGGTAGGTCTTGGCCAATCCCTTATGGCGCTTATTTTCTCGGGATCTGGTGCTACTCCCTCCGAACTCACGATGTGTCCCAGGTACTGTACCTTTGGCTTGAGAAGGTGACATTTGGATGGCTTGACTTTCATGCCATACCTGGATAAGGCTTCGAACACTTCTGCCAGGTCTATTAAGTGTTGTTCGTAAGTCTTTGAGTAGACGATCACATCATCTAGGTACAGGAGGACGGTCTCGAAGTTCTTGTGTCCGAGGCAGCATTCCATCAGCCGCTGGAAGGTACCGGATGCGTTGCAGAGTCCGAACGGCATGCGATTAAATTCACATAGACCCATTGGTGTGGTGAATGCCGTCTTTTCCTTATCTCTCTCAGCCACAGGGACTTGCCAATACCCGCTTGTTAAGTCTAAGGTGGAAAAATAATTAGCAGATTTCAAAGCAGTCAAGGACTCTTCTATCCTAGGCAAGGGGTAGGCGTCTTTATGGGTGATGTTATTAATCCGCCGGTAGTCTACGCACATTCTCATGGTTCCGTCCTTTTTTTTGACAATCACTAGAGGGGCCGCCCAGGGGCTACAGCTGTCTCTTATTACCCCGGCCTGTTTCATTTCCCTCAGCATATCTTTTGCACATTGATAGTGAGCGGGCGGTATGGGTCTATATCTTTCTTTTATTGGGGGATGGTCACCTGTGGGGATTGTGTGTTCTACCCCTTCTATCCGTCCGAAGTCCAATGGGTGTTTACTGAAGACTTGTTCATATTCCGTCACTAGCCTATACACCCCTTGTTTTTGATGGGTAGGTGTTGAATTTATGCCCACGTGTAGCTGTTGGCACCAATCCTCCATTTCTCCATCTGAGCCATTGCCTTCCACCTGACAGGTTGGTTCTAAGGGCTCAATGGTTGTGATGGCATTGTTGTCAACAGTATATAGCTTTGCCATTGTAGCATACCTTGGCAAAGTGACCTCTTCCTCTCCACAGTTCAAAAGTCGTACCGGCACTCGTCCCCGGTGTACCTCGACTATCCCTCGTGCTGTGAGTATAGTGGGCCTGCTGTCGGTGTACACTGGTTCTATTAAGGCTTGATAATCTCGTCCCTTAGTACCAATGGCTGCTCTACACCATACCAGCATTTCTGTTTTTGGTGGGATTACAATAGACGTTGGATCACCGACAATCTGCAAGGACTTTGAAGAGTTGGGGAAGAAAGTAAAGGAACTGGATGCACAGGTAGTTTTTTCTTCTATCCTTCCAGTAGACGGGCATGGCACCAGGAGATGGAACAGGATCCTTGATGCAAACAACTGGCTAAGACGATGGTGCAGACAACAAGGATTTGGATTCCTGGACCACGGTGTGAATTACTGGTATGATGGACTCCTCGCCAGAGACGGACTACACCTCAACAAACCTGGGAAACACACATTCGCCAGAAGACTCGCTACACTCATCAGGAGGGCGTTAAACTAGAAGAAGAGGGGACGGGAAGAAAAACATTAGACTCGAACAAAGACGACCCAGGAAAACATACTCAGAAGGGAGGTAAGAACATTTCTAAAACAATCCACAGTGAGGAGATTGGAACAAAACAAAATCCTCTAAACTGCATGCTCGCAAACGCCAGAAGCCTGACAAACAAGATGGAAGAACTAGAAGCAGAAATATCTACAGGTAACTTTGACATAGTGGGAATAACCGAGACATGGTTAGATGAAAGCTATGACTGGGCAGTTAACTTACAGGGTTACAGTCTGTTTAGAAAGGATCGTAAAAATCGGAGAGGAGGAGGGGTTTGTCTCTATGTAAAGTCTTGTCTAAAGTCCACTTTAAGGGAGGATATTAGTGAAGGGAATGAGGATGTCGAGTCCATATGGGTTGAAATTCATGGAGGGAAAAATGGTAACAAAATTCTCATTGGGGTCTGTTACAAACCCCCAAATATAACAGAAAGCATGGAAAGTCTACTTCTAAAGCAGATAGATGAAGCTGCAACCCATAATGAGGTCCTGGTTATGGGGGACTTTAACTACCCGGATATTAACTGGGAAACAGAAACCTGTGAAACCCATAAAGGCAACAGGTTTCTGCTAATAACCAAGAAAAATTATCTTTCACAATTGGTGCAGAATCCAACCAGAGGAGCAGCACTTTTAGACCTAATACTATCTAATAGACCTGACAGAATAACAAATCTGCAGGTGGTTGGGCATTTAGGAAATAGCGACCACAATATTGTGCAGTTTCACCTGTCTTTCACTAGGGGGACTTGTCAGGGAGTCACAAAAACACTGAACTTTAGGAAGGCAAAGTTTGAACAGCTTAGAGATGCCCTTAATCTGGTAGACTGGGACAATATCCTCAGAAATGAGAATACAGATAATAAATGGGAAAAGTTTAAGAACATCCTAAATAGGCAGTGTAAGCGGTTTATACCTTGTGGGAATAAAAGGACTAAAAATAGGAAAAACCCAATGTGGCTAAACAAAGAAGTAAGACAGGCAATTAACAGTAAAAAGAAAGCATTTGCACTACTAAAGCAGGATGGCACCATTGAAGCTCTAAAAAACTATAGGGAGAAAAATACTTTATCTAAAAAACTAATTAAAGCTGCCAAAAAGGAAACAGAGAAGCACATTGCTAAGGAGAGTAAAACTAATCCCAAACTGTTCTTCAACTATATCAATAGTAAAAGAATAAAAACTGAAAATGTAGGCCCCTTAAAAAATAGTGAGGAAAGAATGGTTGTAGATGACGAGGAAAAAGCTAACATATTAAACACCTTCTTCTCCACGGTATTCACGGTGGAAAATGAAATGCTAGGTGAAATCCCAAGAAACAATGAAAACCCTATATTAAGGGTCACCAATCTAACCCAAGAAGAGGTGCGAAACCGGCTAAATAAGATTAAAATAGATAAATCTCCGGGTCCGGATGGCATACACCCACGAGTACTAAGAGAACTAAGTAATGTAATAGATAAACCATTATTTCTTATTTTTAGGGACTCTATAGCGACAGGGTCTCTTCCGCAGGATTGGCGCATAGCAAATGTGGTGCCAATATTCAAAAAGGGCTCTAAAAGTGAACCTGGAAATTATAGGCCAGTAAGTCTAACCTCTATTGTTGGTAAAATATTTGAAGGGTTTCTGAGGGATGTTATTCTGGATTATCTCAATGAGAATAACTGTTTAACTCCATATCAGCATGGGTTTATGAGAAATCGCTCCTGTCAAACCAATCTAATCAGTTTTTATGAAGAGGTAAGCTATAGACTGGACCACGGTGAGTCATTGGACGTGGTATATCTCGATTTTTCCAAAGCGTTTGATACCGTGCCGCACAAGAGGTTGGTACACAAAATGAGAATGCTTGGTCTGGGGGAAAATGTGTGTAAATGGGTTAGTAACTGGCTTAGTGATAGAAAGCAGAGGGTGGTTATAAATGGTATAGTCTCTAACTGGGTCGCTGTGACCAGTGGGGTACCGCAGGGGTCGGTATTGGGACCTGTTCTCTTCAACATATTCATTAATGATCTGGTAGAAGGTTTACACAGTAAAATATCGATATTTGCAGATGATACAAAACTATGTAAAGCAGTTAATACAAGAGAAGATAGTATTCTGCTACAGATGGATCTGGATAAGTTGGAAACTTGGGCTGAAAGGTGGCAGATGAGGTTTAACAATGATAAATGTAAAGTTATACACATGGGAAGAGGGAATCAATATCACCATTACACACTGAACGGGAAACCACTGGGTAAATCTGACAGGGAGAAGGACTTGGGGATCCTAGTTAATGATAAACTTACCTGGAGCAGCCAGTGCCAGGCAGCAGCTGCCAAGGCAAACAGGATCATGGGGTGCATTAAAAGAGGTCTGGATACACATGATGAGAGCATTATACTGCCTCTGTACAAATCCCTAGTTAGACCGCACATGGAGTACTGTGTCCAGTTTTGGGCACCGGTGCTCAGGAAGGATATAATGGAACTAGAGAGAGTACAAAGGAGGGCAACAAAATTAATAAAGGGGATGGGAGAACTACAATACCCAGATAGATTAGCGAAATTAGGATTATTTAGTCTAGAAAAAAGACGACTGAGGGGCGATCTAATAACCATGTATAAGTATATAAGGGGACAATACAAATATCTCGCTGAGGATCTGTTTATACCAAGGAAGGTGACGGGCACAAGGGGGCATTCTTTGCGTCTGGAGGAGAGAAGGTTTTTCCACCAACATAGAAGAGGATTCTTTACTGTTAGGGCAGTGAGAATCTGGAATTGCTTGCCTGAGGAGGTGGTGATGGCGAACTCAGTCGAGGGGTTCAAGAGAGGCCTGGATGTCTTCCTGGAGCAGAACAATATTGTATCATACAATTATTAGGTTCTGTAGAAGGACGTAGATCTGGGTATTTATTATGATGGAATATAGGCTGAACTGGATGGACAAATGTCTTTTTTCGGCCTTACTAACTATGTTACTATGTTACTATGTTACTTACCCTCACACTGCCGATTTCTCCACCTGCAACTTCTACCTGTTGCCTTAACATCAATACTTTTATTTCCCTCCGGAGAACTCTCTGCTGGCAGGATTGGGCAGTTTCAGCAATTTGCTGTAAGACAGAAATGACTTCGGAAAAGCAGTTCTCTAACACATTCATTCCTATCAATACAGTTGGTTCACAGTTCCGCCGGTCAACATCAACAACAATTATACCCTGTTTCTTCAGTTCTACTTTACCAATCTTTATGGTCATCTCCCTGAATCCTAGTTTCGGTACCAACTTACCATTACTGGCCCATATATCTAGTTCAACATCAGAGGGCCCTTTATCAATATCTGCATCAGCCCAGTACCTCTTATAAAGGATATACGGTATAGATGAAATTTGGGAACCTGTGTCCAGCAAAGCGTTGAGGGGAATTCCGTCCAGCACGATAGGGATAATGGGTCGTCCTCCGATGTACCTGTCGTGCCAGGGTGTTGGGCCTTGAAAGTTCATTCCTGCGAAGCGGCCCGCATTCCCAGGGGATTCCCGTTTAAATCACAATCTCGTGCAAAGTGGCCCGGCTGCTGGCAACGGCGGCAAATGGGCTGTCCATCCGGTTGGTAGCGGTCGCGGGGTCGTCCTCTCCATGTCGGGTATCTCCGGGGTCTCATCCATGGAACATCCTCTCTACAGTTTGCCAACTCCATCTTGTGTCCTCTCATCTCCTGCATGGTTTTAGCCATTGAAGCAACAACATCAGTTAAAGACTCAAGCTTTTGTTGAAGAGCCTCATTAGTACTGGGCCCCAGGGGCTTAGCAATGGCCCCAGACATAGCTGATGTCACTGGCACTCCCTGTTGTTGAGGTGCCTCTGCCATGGGTTGCGCAGGATCCTGATCCCGAGGTGCCTCTGCCAGCTGGAGACGTATAGCGCTCTCCTTTAATTGGGCAAATGTCAATTCAGGGTTCTTAAAAACAAGCATGCTCACATGCCCCCGGTGAGAAGGGGTGTAGAGTCCCTCAATAAATTGATCTCTTAGCAGTTTATCCGCTCCGGTGTTAAAAATGGGTTCAGCCAGTGTAAGTGATTTAAGGGCTTCCTGCAGGTTTAAGGCAAAGTCTCTCACGCCCTCATTAGCTTTTTGTTTGCAACTAAAGAATCGTATTTTAGCTTTGCTGCTGGCCGTGGTTTCAAATGTAGCTTTTAATCCAGCAAATATGCGTTCAACAGTGCCTTTTAGATCAGCTGCCCATGCTGTGACTTCTCGCTTAGCATGGCCACTTAACTGCATCATCAGGAGACTAACACGCTGAACTTCACCCACAGGGAACATGTCAAAATGGGCCAGCATCTTTTCTCTGAAATCGTCAAGGGTATTAGGCTCACCTTCATACATTGGAAGCCATGGGCCACCCGGGGTATATGGCATCAGCACCGGCATGATGGGCGCCACTCCTTGCACCGCTGCGCTACCAGACGCTCTATCGACACTCTGTCTTTCAGC